>NC_139350.1:143759086-143891586 GCF_055883805.1 Amblyomma maculatum | reverse complement strand
AAGGAAGAATGGGGCGGAGGCTTGCATATATTTCCATGCTGGAGGAATTCAAGAAGCAGTCCGAGGAGCCAGAACGAGCTTGAGCACCCATATTAGGAAACCCTGAGACAATATTACCCTTCGGCGATAATGGTTCTCAACAGAGAGTAGAATTGCTTGACAGAAAATATCGTAGCAAGACATTGGTCGGCGCTTAAATTATTTGTTATTTCGAAATTTGGGAGGTCAAGAGGTATTTTAGTTTTGCGAGATGTGGGGGGGGGGGGGGGGGAGGGCTGAGATAAATTCTTTCGATAAAGATAATTCTAAATGTGTTGAATTAGACCCTGGTCTACACTTTGCCACTCAGCACTAGTTAAATAGGTACTCAATCGTTTCCCAGTTGTTGACTGCCATAAAGAAGGCGCCAACGTAACAGCTACCGGTGCCGTCACTTTTCCGTGTTCTTGTTTCTAGCAGCGCCTCGGCGAGTGGGCTTGTTTCCGTTCGGCTTATACATATTTGAACACGAAAAAACAGCCCTTCTCAATAAGATTCTTATTCAAAACTTCCACCGCATTTATGAAGTGATAGGGAAGCGTAATAAATCTGCATAGATGAAACTGATCAAATGGGATATGCTCACCAGGTGACGTAGCTCAGCATGCTGGAGGGACCGTAGGCCGGCGGAGGATGTCTGGGACCCCCATGAGCGATGCACCGCATCATAGTGACCCGAAGAATGGATCAAAGGACATCGCTACATCGAGGCAAGTGTATAAACTGAACCTGGAGAATTTTAACTTCCGCAATCGCTGTGATTAAAATATTTCACTTCGTTTTACTTTCGCTCCTGCTTTTTTTCCCTCTTATAGCAGAGATATACTACGATATGCGGATGATGGATCAGCTGGAAAGGGCATTTTGGCGGAGCATCCAGGAGTGCCTCGTGCTGAGGGATTAGACGGCAGTAAGTTAATTTGGTATCGAGGGCATCTCTTAAGCGACAGTTTTTGCATCTACGTTTCTCGTGCTTTACAAAGTACAGCAGCATGTAATGTTTTTCTCGGTTCTCGCATTGCTGAGTGCAAGCAGTAAGCCCCCGCAACAATCATCTGCCTTGTCTGAACTGCACGAGGAGAGATTTCTAGCAGCTACATACTCATCATTATGGAACTGCACAAACCTGCACCTTCGCTGAACGGCCGGCGAGAATCGTGTTGCTTAAATTATGCACGGCGAGGTACTTTTAATTGTAGGAGAAAGGACAGAAAATAGTCTGTGTTCTCGCGCTCTGTTTGAGCTATTCGCCTTGCTGTATAAAGTTTCAGCCTGTCTCTGTATTTTTGTTTTACGCAATATTTGCTCATTATACTTGCGCGTAACTGGACTATAGCGCTTGTAAGTATTGCTCGATTTTCTGATCATATTGCTACACGTTGCCGGTATATTCTCGACTTGAGTGGCCCTTTTGGATCTTTCTTCTCTTTTATGGGTGCATTCTTTTCGGCCAAAAGCACATTGTGCCTCAGAGACCTTTGTTTGAGCTTACTTTATTGATTAAATACGTGGCTATAGTAGTAGTAGTAGTAGAAGACTTTACTGAGGCGGAATACTTTGGCGCCTAATAGATCGATGGCCTGCTGGGCGAGCAGGCTCTGTTCTTCACCCTCAGCTCCAAGCCAGTCCACCCAGGTCCAGATAGTGTGGGAGGGGTGGGAAAGAAACCCGATTGTAATGCAACCAGGCATGAAAATAGGCAGTGGGAAATGTTGGTATAAGGGGAAGGGCAGTTGGGGCATGATGGATCATGACGGAATTTGTACAGATATAGCCGTGCAGGGGTTATGAGTGTATTCAGCTGTATCTGCCGAAGGACATGAGCCTCTCGAACGGAGAGATTAGGATGACGGTCCCGGTAGAGCTTGCGGACTACGCGAGAAGCATTGCAATATTTGCTGATTGTGGCGCGAAAAAACAGTCTCGACACGCCCTCCAAGTATCTTGGCCAGGGGATGAACAGTGCCCGGTTACAAGTTTTACGGGCGAGCTGGTTCACCAGCTTATTTCCGTCAATCTCCGAGTGTCCAGAGATCTATATGGAGGAATATAGGGCAGGGCTGCAGAGCAACAAGTGCGGCCTCATGCTTCGTGGACAGATGATGTGTTAGACTTTAGGATTGAATGGCACGGATAGCGGCTTGTAGTCAGTGTATATAATATACTGAGGCATAGGTGGGAGAGAAAGGCAACTTTGAATGGCATGAATGATGGAGATGACCTCAAGATGACCATGTGGAGGTTGGAGAAAGGGGCCGCTAGTGTGAGTGACAGGGGTAGATAGACGAGGATGAAAGAGGACCTGGCTTCCGGACCCGCGAGGAGCCACGTAAGAGGCATTCGTGTAAGCGACTCCATGAGTATTGAAGGGCGGACTATGATTTGAGGCAGTTGCAAGTCGGCGGCCAGCATGCAGGACCAGGGAGATATTGGCTGGAAGTGCAAGTATACAGAGGTTAGTGGCCTCCGGAAGGGAATGAGATGGCTATATTTAGATAAAAGAAACAGCACATCTTTCGCATACAATCATAATGTTATAGCTGTATAAAAATGCCTCGAATTAAATGGCACTTTCGAATTCTCATTCAGCTTGGCATGTACAATGAATTCCCAATAATTTGAACTCATAAGGGACTGAAATTGTAGCAGAATAATTGAATAAATGACGGATTGGAGTTGTTTCTTGAGGTTTCGTAAGTAGACGTGTGCTCTTCTGACCGGGGTTCCGGCTTAGGTATACGCACACTCCAGCAGCTGGAAATGAAGGCGTACATAGCGGACACCGGCGAGCGACCGCCATCAAAGGAGCGAAGCGGCGGCGACGGCAGCGAAGTGACGCTTTGTTCCGGCTGCGGCGGCCAACCCTTCCCGCGTTTCGGGCATTAACCCCCCTTGGCACCCATGGCGGCAACAGCGAGAAACCTGGATGCCGGCAAGCAACCCCTGTCAAGGGCAGCGAGGCAGTGGCACGGGGGCGGAGTGACCTTTGTTCCCGGCTGCAGCGACCACCCTTCCCGCCTCCTCTTCTTCGGGATAGAGACGAACTGCCTTGCGGGCCTTAATCCCCTTGGCGCCGCGGCGGCGGCAGCAGGGAACCTATTGTGCTGAACGGGCAAGAGGCGCGTCGCCGAGTAGCATTGACCACGCTCGCCGAATTCCCAAGGCAAGCGGGTGACCTACTTGGAATAAGGGGGGGAAATGATCAACTGGAGCGGACGACATCGCGGGATGTTTCACCTTGCTGCAGAAACTTCCTCGCCCGTACAAAATCTTAATCGACATGGGAAAATTTGCCCTCGCCACCGAAAGATGTGAGAGGAGGTCCGAGCCCTACCCTCGGCAGTTGGCGGCACATCGAGTGATTTCTTGTGCCCCAGTGATTGGACTGCACCGATTGAACTTGGTTTCCCCAGCTAGGGAAGTGGGGACAACCGACTGTATTTAGGCAGTGAACATTGTCTCCACACAGAGCTCCGTTTTCCTCTCTTGACCTGTAAATATCCCACCATGTACAAAGTTGTATAAAACGCTCATCTTTGTCTCTCCTTCCTGGCTGCTCCTGCTCCTTCATCCCGGCTCCTCATGGTTCGACGGCGGTGAAGCCTAGGCCCCCGAATCCCGGCTACATCAACTGGATGGCAGCTATGGGATGTTCCACGCTTGGTCCTGGCTTCGGCAATATGGTGAGCGCTTGACTTTCTTTGAGAATCTGCCAGGTTTGATAACTCAGGGATTTTATCAAAACCAGTAGATATTGTTTTTGTGTAGCGTGCGTGGTGAAGCGGTTATCGCGCTACAATTTGTTCGAGAAAGTCCTAGTCCGAAAGTGGCCATGGATCTGAGCAAACTAGAGAAAGCAGAATTGATTTTTCTTTGTGAAGAGGTGGGCATTGAAGTCGGGGAAAGCCTTAAAGAGTCGAAACTTGTGAGGACAATTTGGGAGTGTGGAGCTGAGGAGGATGAAATTTCCGAGACCTGGGATTTCATACAGGAGAAGTTCAGGGAGGCTGATGAAGAGGCCCGCATGATTAAAAGACCGAAAGAAAGAGAATTAGAGCTCAAAAGATTGGATTTACTAACCGCAGCGACAAATCGTACCGGAAGTAATGCGATTAGTAATCAGACAAGCTCGGTCGACGCAAAAATCAAAATCAGAGATCAGAAATTACTGAAACGAAGAGAATCGGAGCAAGAGCGCGTCCGATTCGAATTGGAGGTTGGTGGGGATAGTCAGGCGCAGTTTAATGCAGATGAGGAAGCCAAGACTGGCACGAAAAACGCGTCGGCTAATGCCTCACTTGGAGAGAAATGTACGACAGGTAGCACAAAGGAAGAGGAAGCAAAGAAATTTAAAGCTAGGAAACCGATCGTCTGTTTCCGTTGCCAAGAGCCTGGCCATATAGCGATCGGTTACCGTAAGCCAAGAACTACCTTTTTGTCTCAGTCTAATGGCGACAAGTCGCGAGTTATGCAGCCCTTTCGGGGAGAGCGAGCGAATCATGGAAAACCGCGTAAAGTTCCCCGTAACTCGGCTGCTAAAAAGGACGTGTCCGCCCATTAGACGTTTGGCCTGCGGAGTTACCATGCGAGCGTGCCTGTGAAAGGCAGCTAGGTAAGGGGAGTAGTTTGTCCATTGACCGCAACGAGATCGAGGAGACAGTTGGAGTTCCTCAGATAGAGGAAGCAGTTTCGCAAAACCTGCCCAAGCATTATCCGTACGGGTTCTCTGATGACTCTGATATGTTGCCTAAAGAAAAGGGCCTTTGTTTTGGAGACGACGGTGTTCGGGATCTCACCCGCTTGCGGCCTCAGGATAGCGTAGTGCAAGCGAGGTACGGGAATGAAGAGGGCAGACAGGACGCTGAAAGCGAAGGGGACTTTTATAGTCACGAGAAAGAGCGAGAGGTGTCCAAAAATGACCCTGCGAGGTAGCTTAACCTGTGAAGGTTCTGCGAGAACTAGTGACGCTCCAGTGGAAGTTTCAGAAGGGCGGCATCACCTAAAGAAAGCCACACAGGAGGGTTTCAAGGCAGAGAAGAAAGTTTAGGTCACTTTCAAAGCCGAGTTGAAAGCCTAGAAGCTACGTAAGCGAAAGAAATCGGCACCTCAGCGCTCTAGGTTGCTCACGCGTTGCGTGAGAACAGAGGGATTTCGCAGATCAGTGTGTTCAGGACCCCTCAGCATTTCGAGTATGTCTTCCCCTATCATGAGACATGCAGATAGTTGTCCTTTGTCGGATGACATGTGTCGTTTGCTGAGGAGGGTGCGTTGCTGTCGCGTGAAAGGAGCACACGATATGCGCGCGAAGCAGGTATCAAAGCCAGCTACGGCACTGGCAGAGTCGGAGCGTAGAGGCTTTTGTGGAACTAAATGTTCAAAGAAAATGTCTACTTTTTTGTCCGGACACCACAGTGGTCTAATGAGAGGTCACAGGACGAGGCTGCGAAAAAGGGCACTTAGCTGTTGTATAAGACAGAAAGCTAAACGCGCGCAGCGGAGGCTAAAGCCCACTTTTACGCTAGCAAAGTCAGGCCGTCGGCGCTTTTGTAGATCTAAATGTCCCAGGCCCCTAGGCACTTCAAGCATGTATTCTTATGACAAGGGACACTCAGGATGTTGTCCCTTGAGAGGAAACATATGTCGCCTCCTACGGAGGGTGCGTACCATCCGCATGAAAGGCACACAAGTAAAGCGCGCGCCATGTCGACGAAAACCCCCTGCGGCACTATCAGTGTTAGGCCGTGGAGACTTTCGCAGATCTTGATGCACAAGACCCCTAGATTCATCGAGTATGGCTACCTGTACCTCGAGACACTCAGGTCGTTGTCTCTTGGCAGGTTGCATGTGGCGCCTGGAACACAGGACAGGCAGAGTGCGAGTGAAAGGAGCACACGTAAAGTGCGCGCAGCGAAAGCTGAAGTTAAATGCGGCACGGTTGAAGTCCTGTCGCAAAGCCTTTAGCAGCAAAAGTACAAAGCCCCGCGGTAGTTGGAAAATGTCCCCCTTTACATCGAAACACCCAGGTAGTTGTTTCGTGAGAGGGGACACGTGCGGTGAGCTAGGAAGGGACCGTATCTGTCGCGTGAAAGGAAAACAGGGTAAGCGCGCGCAGAGAAGGTCAAAGCCAGTTACGGCACCGGCAGAGGCAGGCCGTCGAGCGTTTCGTAAATACAAATGTTCTAGGCCATCCTGTCACTCGAGAAAGTGCAGTAGTGGCCCAGTGACAGGCGACAGGAGTAGCTTGCTACGAAAGAGAGTTGGTGGCCGCGTAAAATGGCACTGCAGAATGCGCGGCAGTAAGAGAAGGATGCAGCATGCAAACGGGATCCAAGGCAGGAGGATCAGCAGGCAACGCGTTCCAAGTCGCTCGCTCCTATCTCGTGTCCAGCTTTACAAGCGCGGACTATTCGGAAGCGTACAGTTCCGATGCGGAAAAAGTCACATTAGTGAGCTGAGACCAAGTTTTTCTCAGGTCTTGGCTTCTAGTTCCGCCGTAGGATCGCGGCCGCCAAGGGCGCGGCTGAGGCATTGACTTGTGAGGGTGAATGGAATCGAAAAAAAAAAGCCAGAACCGGCTGGTAAGGCTTCTCTTATGAGGGTTCTTAACTGCTCACCCTTCTGTGCTGCAGAGAAGGAAAAAAAAAGCGAGTAAACGCGGTGTGTGGATTGTCCCCACTTGACAGGTTGACAATGGAGGGGGAGCACCCCCATAATGTTCGTGACCAAGCAAGCAGCGCGTCCGAGAAGGAAGGTGCTTATCTCGTTTCCGCTATTCAGAAATTGCAATGTTGTGTTCAGGGTCGTATACCCGCTGTAGAAATAGCCTTTTTTCGTTTACCTGCCATTTTAACTTGTATGTTTTATTGGAGCTTAGATTTGCAGGAGTTCGCATCTGGCATGCGTTAAATAAAAGGGCGGGATAATGCCAACCCTGATGGCCTCAGACAAAGTTTCCTTGGACAATGCCCTCTTGTTTGGCATTATTCGTTTTTTTGTGTTACCCTTTGGTCACCTGCAACTCCACCTTGTGATATGTTCTCGCAGGAAGTGGCTTTCTACGGCATCTTGTTAAGACACGGGTCCAAAATTCCAGTCTTAGTGTTCGCTTTTGAACGGCAATTCCGCTCTGTTTTCTTGTTTTCTCTAACATGGTTTCTTTCGGAAGAGGACTCGTAATTGTCGGAGCAAACTTTGCTTTGTTTATGCATTTTTTTGTAAAGCAATCTTGGCTAAAAAGCAACTTGGCAGTTTTCAAAGTTGGTTTCGCGCTTGGTATTTGTTGTGTTTTGGGTCTTGCGTGGCTGAGATTGCTAAAGCTGTCCAGCGAGCAAGCAGGAACCAGAGGGCCACGTTTGATACGTGGCGGGAGCGACCAGGCTGATCCGAATCCAGGTCTCTTCGCGGAGCGGCGTGGGCTGCTCTACTGCGAGACCTCTTCGGGCGGCGGACGGGCTGTTGTGACCGGGGTTCCGGCTGAGGTATGCGCACACTCCAGCAGCTGGAAATGAAGGCGTACATAGCGGACACCCGATGCGACCGCCATAAAAGGAGCGAAGCGGCGGCGACGGCAGCGGAGTGACGCTTTGTTCCGGCTGCGGCGGCCAACCCTTCCCGCCTTTCGGGCATTAGCCCCCCTTGGCACCCATGGCGGCAAAAACGAGAATCCTGGATGCCGGCAAGCAACCCCTGTCAAGGGCAGCGAGGCAGTGGCGACGGCGGCGGAGTTACCTTTGTTTCCGGCTGCAGCGACCACCCTTCCCGCCTCCCCTCCTTCGGGATAGAGACGAACTGCCTTGCGGGCCTTAATCCCCTTGGCGCCGCGGCGGCGACAGCAGGGAACCTATTCTTGTGCTGAACGGGCAAGAGGCGCGTCGCCGAGCAGCATTGATCCCGCTCGCCGAATTCCCGTGGCAAGCGGGGGACCTACGGAATTACGCGGAGAAATGATCGCCGCGAGCGGACGACTTCGCGGGAGGTTTCACCTTGCTGCAGAAATTCCCTCGCCCGCAAAAGATTTTCATCGACATGGGAAAATGTGCCCTCGCCACCGAAAGATGTGAGAAGAGGTCCGAGCCCCACCCTCGGCATGTGGGCGGCACATCGAATGATTTCTTGTGCCCCGGTGATTGGACTGCCCCGATTGAACTTGGTTTCCCCAGCTAGGGAAGTGGGGACAACAGGCTGTATTTAAGCAGTGAACATTGTCTCCACACAAAGCTCCGTTTTACTGTCTTGACCTGTAAATATGCCAGCATGTAAAAAGTTGTATAAAGCGCTCATCTTTGCCTCTCTTCCCTGGCTGCTCCTGCTCCTTCATCCCGGCTCATCATGGTTCGACGACGGTGAAGCCTAGGCCCCCGAATCGCGGCTAAATCAGCGCGAATAATGCTTTCTCTGTTGCAAAGCGCTACAGTAAGAATAATAAGCATTGGATGCGAATCAAATTAAATATTTTTGATTGATTGCCAATGCCACATGGTTCATTCCAACAGAAGGTGACATCGCTGTCAGAAAGCCCTGCCATAGAAAAACAAAATACAACTGAGGCAGTGCAGAAAAATTGTTTGCAACCATCATCTGGATAATGCATTAGAGCTGTAAGGTTAAGGGGTGATAATTGACTTTAGCTATATTTTGTTATCTAGAACAATACTTTGAGCGACAGGGCTCGACTAATATTACGTGCGTGGCGACCACATTTCGACGGACGCGAAAAGCAAGGCACCCGTGTGTTGTGGTGTACTGTGCGATGTCAGTGCATGTTAAAGAACCACAGGTAGTGGAATTATCTTGTGCCTTCCGCTACCGCCTCCTACATAGTTTGAGCCGCTTTGAAATAGTTAATTCCGTAAAATAAAAGCTAGCCAAAGCCATTCAAACCGAACCAAATTATACCTGTTTACAATACATCGGGCAACATAGCATGCAAGGGAAATGTCATATCGCTATTTTCTCAGAGTGGCTTGATCTTCAGTAGTAATTAGCTTGATGAATACTGCTCAGTAGCATTCCAATTACAATGTGACCATGAGATATATGAAGATATCTGTTTACTGAGTAGATGACGTTAGCGCTCGCGTATCGAAACGGCAATTGAGGCGTTGGGCACGGCTACTCACATACGAAACAAGAATGCTCATGCTCCTGAGCAGTCTGTTCGGAAACGCAGTTGAGATCTTTTTTCTATGCGCTCCTTACGGGCGCTAATAGACAAAATACCGGCAGGAGAATATCGCCGCAAGCGCAGCATTTGTGATTCCATGTGCCCCACTAAACGTTTGCTCAGGTGTTATTTAAATTTGACTCTCTGCTGTATTTCTCAATTTATGTATTTTTGTGTTTTTTCCCACTCCCCCTCTGTAATGCCTTCGGCCGTGAGGGGCACCATAAATAAATAAATAAAACTGGGAGTTACTGCCGATTGGACATCTCGCGATTTTCGCGGGATTTCCAAACGAAATTTTTATAATGTTGAGAAAGTTCGGAAATTAGTGTGCTTATGAGGTTCGAACCATTGGAATATTCAAAACTTTGTGCGAATCAGGAAGGAAGAGGAAATACTGTTCTCAGACTGCTTGAAGTTTCTAATATGGGCACAACCTTACTTATCACAACCATGGCCTCCGAGATCACCTCCGCGCGCGTTCTCTCCGGCCATTCCAGTCGGCCGGAGAGAGCGTAAAAGTTGGAAAAGGAGCATGGCAGCGTCTTTCGTCGCACCTTGGCGCTCGTCACCTATGCAGCGTTCGTTGGGTATCTTTCGAAGTAGGGGAAGCTCAGAGTAAAATATTATATGAGGAGCGCCTGAGCAAATTGGACAGTAACAGATGGGCAGCTAATGTATTTAAATACCTATACAAAAAATGCGTTGACTCACAATGGAGGAAAAGAATTAGGAACCTAAACAGTAAGTATGCTGTTCACAAGGACGAAGAAATAAAGAGCTTAAAGCAGCAGGTGAAAAACACAGAAGGTAAAAATTGAATATATTCTATGGAAAAGAAACAGAGTGTGCATTTATACCGAAAGTGGAAAAGGCAGATCAGGAAGGATGCTTTCTTTGATAACTCAAGAGGCAGTGCCCTACTTTTTTGAAGCTATATCAGGTTTTTGTTTCTACTAACATTCTTAAAACACGCAGCTAGAAAAAGAAATTTAACAATGAAGATGACGCATATGCTGTATGCGGAAACTCCACTGAAACAATTGACCATATTATACTCGAATGTAATGGTATCTATTAGGAAGTCGAAACAGGCGCAGTCACTCTTCCTGAAGCTCTGCGGTTTACAGATACCTGTGGCCAGGTGAATAAACCGGCGGTGGAAGCTAGCAAAATACGACTGGAAGATTGGTGGCTTAAAAGCAGGAAAATGACAGAATGTTAGTAGAAACAAAAATTCAATAAATAGAATGATGGTACAGTTTACCAATCTAAAACAATAATTTAGACATAGGGCGTGAAATGAGCATGGTAGGTACTGCTACCACCCCGTTTCAAAGGGGACGCTCCTATATTCGATCCACCCATCCATCAAGAAGATGACGCATGTGCCGTATGTGGTAACTCCAGTGAAACAATTGACCATAATATACTCGAATGTAATGGTATCCATCCGGAAGTTGATGCAGACTCGGTCACTCTTTCTGAAGTTCTGGGGTTTAGATACCATGCGGCCGGGTGAATAAACCTGCGGTGGAAACAAGAAAAAAACGATTGGAAGATTAGTGTCGTAAAAGCAGAAAAGTGACAATGTTATTAATATCTAAACAAAAATGCATTAAACGGAATGATGATATAGTAACAAATCTAAGACAATAATTAAGATAAGGGAGAAAAATGAGCATGATATAGCTACTGCTACTACCCCGTTTCAAAGGTGACGCTCCTGTATTCCACCCATCCATCCATCCATCCGTCCATCCGTCCGTCCGTCCGTCCGTCCGTCCGTCCGTCCGTCCGTCCGTCCGTCCGTCCGTCCGTCCGTCCGTCCGTCCGTCCGTCCGTCCGTCCGTCCGTCCGTCCGTCCGTCCGTCCGTCCGTCCGTCCGTCCGTCCGTCCGTCCGTCCGTCCGTCCGTCCGTCCGTCCGTCCGTCCGTCCGTCCGTCCGTCCGTCCGTCCGTCCGTCCGTCCGTCCGTCCGTCCGTCCGTCCGTCCGTCCGTCCGTCCGTCCGTCCGTCCGTCCGTCCGTCCGTCCGTCCGTCCGTCCGTCCGTCCGTCCGTCCGTCCGTCCGTCCGTCCGTCCGTCCGTCCGTCCGTCCGTCCGTCCGTCCGTCCGTCCGTCCGTCCGTCCGTCCGTCCGTCCGTCCGTCCGTCCGTCCGTCCGTCCGTCCGTCCGTCCGTCCGTCCGTCCGTCCGTCCGTCCGTCCGTCCGTCCGTCCGTCCGTCCGTCCGTCCGTCCGTCCGTCCGTCCGTCCGTCCGTCCGTCCGTCCGTCCGTCCGTCCGTCCGTCCGTCCGTCCGTCCGTCCGTCCGTCCGTCCGTCCGTCCGTCCGTCCGTCCGTCCGTCCGTCCGTCCGTCCGTCCGTCCGTCCGTCCGTCCGTCCGTCCGTCCCAGTGTTGCGCGCAGCTTGGCGCAAACTATAAAAGAAGGGCACACAAACAATCAAGAAGTACACACAAACATTTCGTTATTTACAAAGTTCAATCACTACATGATGACACTTGCGTAGTTTTCAATTCGCAAAGATAAAACTCGCCAGATTGAACACGCAGGTCCTACCTTGGTAAGCAGTTTTGCTTTTTCCGATTAGCTGCTTTTGATCAGTCACTATTTTTCCTGCGTGGACAAGTTGTGGGTTAACCAACTTTTCTATGATTATGTTCGCTGTGTCAGTGGCGTGTATCTTCCTTGCTGCACAAGCTATGAGATAGCATCCCTCGAAGTAAGGCAGCATAAGCCAGCGACATGTGCGCTACACTGGAATTTGTTATAGTTACACGCAAGCGCAGAAGTCTTACGATTAAAAAATGGCAGGAAAACTAATGTCACAGTTCACCAAACTGCAACAAGACCTTGCAGCTAAGAAACATGCATGCATGCAGCCGTGGCCTAGTGGTTAGAGCGCCCGTCTCGGCTGCGGGAGGTGGTCAGTTCGAAGCCCACCGCCGGACACCCACCGGTAAAAATGGGTACAAGCGTCCCCCGGCCTGGTGCTCGGCTTTTACAGGGGTGTGCGTTTGGGAGAAGCTCCGTAAACCCCGCTGCGCGCCCCTCCTCCGCAGTGGGCCCAAACCCAGTTTCGAACCTCGCAGCCTGCAAAGGTGGTTCTGTTTGTCTTGCAAAGGTACTTCCTTTGACCCTCACCTGAAGTGCTCCCTTAGAGCCTCAGCTGCAGCAGTCCTAAAAAAAAACAAAACGAAAAAAGGGCCACATAATGGGCTGTTGCCGCGCAAGGCGGACTTATTGTTGTCCGATGGCGGAACGAATCACTGCCACATCGGCGCAACTATTTGGGCCGTGACCCCTTTTCCCAAGCATTTCACCCCAGAAGAGCCGAGCACCAGGCCGGGGGATAGCTTGTACCCATTTTATAACCGGTGGGTACCCGGCGGCACCAGGGATCGAACCCGGTACCTCCCGAATGCGAGGCGGATGCTCTACCACAAGGCCACCGCTTCGAAGCGGTGGCCTTGTGGTAGAGCATCCGCCTCGCATTCGGGAGTCGAAGCGGTGGCCTTGTGGTAGAGCATCCGCCTCGCATTCGGGAGGTAACGGGTTCGATCCCTGGTGCCGCCGGGTACCCACCGGTTTTTAAATGGGTACAAGCTTTCCCCCGGCCTGGTGCTCGGCTCTTCTGGGGTGAAATGCTTGGGAAAAGGGGTCACGGCCCAAATAGTTGCGCCGATGTGGCAGTGATTCGTTCCGCCATCGGACAACAATAAGTCCGCCTTGCGCGGCAACAGCCCATTATGTGGCCCTTTTTTTTATCACGCAGCCAGGTGGTTTTTTTTTTTTCAGCACGGCCTTTGCAGGCCATGGTTGTTCGAAACTAAGCCCCCGAGGGGGCACAGCAGGGTTAGCAGAGCCTCTTCCAAACGCACACCCCTAAAAGAGCCGGGCGCCGGGCCGGGGGACGCTTGTACCCAATTTTACCGGTGGGTGTCCGGCGGCGGGTTTAGTCGCCTCGCATTCGGGAGGTACCGGGTTCGATCCCTGGTGCCGCCGGTTACCCACCGGTTTTTAAATGGGTACAAGCTTTCCCCCGGCCTGGTGCTCGGCTCTTCTGGGGTGAAATGCTTGGGAAAAGGGGTCACGGCCCAAATAGTTGCGCCGATGTGGCAGTGATTCGTTCCGCCATCGGACAACAATAAGTCCGCCTTGCGCGGCAACAGCCCATTATGTGGCCCTTTTTTTTTCGTTTTGTTTTTTTAGGACTGCTGCAGCTGAGGCTCTAAGGGAGCACTTCAGGTGAGGGTCAAAGGAAGTACCTTTGCAAGACAAACAGAACCACCTTTGCAGGCTGCGAGGTTCGAAACTGGGTTTGGGCCCACTGCGGAGGAGGGGCGCGCAGCGGGGTTTACGGAGCTCGAGCACACGCTCGTGACGCTGATTGACCGCCTGTTTCACGAATAACCCTTAGCACTCAAAGACTACCGCCTACACGAGGTAGCCTTATCGAATAACTGTTTCACAAGCAAATAAAACTGTCTACTGGAGCACAATTCGTAAATTACATACGAAACACATTATGTGAACGCGGCCTCAACACTCCGTTTCGGTAGTAAAGACAACACCTAAATTGTGAAACATTCCGGACCTAACTTGCAGTCAATCTTTGCTGGAAAACCAGATAGAAATGCAAGGCTGCGTGACAGAATCGTAACAATCTTTTCGTCAATATATACGCGCAAAAAAACGAGAGAACCGCCAGTAGAGCTACGTCGTAAGCGGGCTGGAAGATGAACCGATGGATGGATGGATGCAATATAGGAGTTCATCTTGTTGTGGCACCACAGGGACGAGGACAGATACGGAATAAGACAGACCAAGTGGTTACTATCAACTGTCAAAATTTATTGGAACATGCAATATATATGAAAAAACTAAAGGAATACACAAAGAAACAAAAGGCAACACATGCGCACTCCGGTCCATGGTTACAAGGCTCATATCAAAACCGACCTGGTGTCAAACCGTATCACCGTATCAAATGTTTCAGATAGTCCAATACAGCATCGAGCAGCAATAACGACGGCGCGATTACACATTTGTCGGTTGACTCTTTTTTTTTTTTTTAAATGCCTCCACAATTTCTCGGGCTGTAACCATGGACCGGAGTGCGCATGTGTTGCGTTTTGTTTCTTCTTCTGTCTTTCTCCGCATCTGTCCTCATCCCTGTGGTGCCACAACAAGATGAATACACACCAACTTGCCAGTTTTCTACTCTCGTTGAATATAGGAGCGTCCCCATTGAAACGAGGTGGTAGCAGTTGCTATCAATCTCATTTCCCCCCTATATCTTAATGATTGTTTTAAATTAGTTAACTGTGCCGTCATTTTATTTATTGAAATATTGTTTCTACATTACTAACATCATGCCACTTTTCTACCTTTAAGTCACCAATCTTCCAATTGTTTTGCTAGCATCCACCATAGGTTCATTCACCCGGCCGCGTATTTGGGTTTGTTCGGTACAGTGGCTCCGCAAGAGATTAGGATGATGAAAACATCTATTGACATTGGCTTATATTAAGGGAAGGCTGGTCGGGTCCCTATTCCGGGACGCCGTTGGTAAAGGTCGCTGTCCGTGCTCTTCCGACGAGAGCTCGTTGTTCCTCGAAGTCCGATCTGGACAGGGCCGCCTCCCAGCCTTCCCACGTTGGCTGATTTATTATTACTGGTATTTTGTTGACAAGCCCATACCATATGGTATAAGTTGCCTTCTGGCCACAAAATTGGCACTGCGCCGAAAAGGATTCGGGCTCAATGGCGTGAAGTGTTGCTGGACTACTAAATGACATAGTTTGTAACCTTCGTAGGTGACACCCTTCTGATTTACTAAGACCCTTAACGGGCTTCGGGAATGTCTGTCTTTCAAGGCGCATATGCTGTAATGAAAACGACAGAATAGACGAAGAAAGCGGGCTGTTCCGACAAGCATCTATCGCCAACTAGACGCCCATTGAAAAAGCATACGCCGCGAATCGCTAGGCCGCTCGGCTTCTGGGGGCGGTAGATATGCTAGTCGGAACAGCCCGCTTTCTTCATCTCTTCTGTCGTTTTCTCTCTTGCGGAGTCACCGTACCTTGCAAACCAAAATGCTCCACCCGGCCACTGGTAACTCTACATCCAAGGGCCTCAGGAAGAGTGACTGTGCCTGCATCGACTTCCGGATGGATGCCATTACATTCTACTATAATATGGTTAATTGTTTCAATGGAGTTACCACATGCTGCACATGCGTCATCTTCATTGTTAAATTTCTTTTTGTAGCTGCATGTTCTAACGCACCCTGATCTATCTTCAAAAAGTAGGTCTTTGTCAATTGAGTTATCAAAGAAAGCTTCCTTCCTGATATGTCTTTTCCACTTACGGTATAATTCCCCACTCTGTTTCTTTTCCATCGAATTTATCCAATCTTTACCTTCTGTGTTTTTCATCTGCTGCTCAACGATTTTTTTTCTTCGTCCTTGTGACTAGCATACTTACTGGTTAGTTTCCTAGTTGTTTTCCTCCATTGTGAGTCATCGCTTTTTAGGTATAGGTATTTAAATACTTTACCTGCGGGCTGGCGAGGGGAATGCTGAATCCTCACAGCGTCCGGCTCTGAATGAACTTCCAGAAGAAATTTCAGATCGTCTATAAAATAACATACAGTGGCTGTGAGTGCCAGCACGCTTTTCGCTGAAAACAGGAAAAAGCGTGATGTTCCACAGATCCGGTGCTAGTTACCAATCAAGGTAACTATCAGCCCCTTTTGTCTCTAAGCTTCTCTGTATGAATTCAGCTCGGGCACAGTGCAGGTGAATGGCATCAGACGCCGGGACTTTGCTCCATTCGACGTAGAATATCACGCGTACGCACACGAATTATCGCGTGTAAATATCTACAAAAAAACGCGCACAATCTGCAGGCGGTTTTTCTTCCACTATTCCTTGCGTCACCGAATACGAGCCACGAGATTTAGGAGCTGTAGACAAACTGATCAAAGTTTAAGGCAGAAGTGCAACGCACGTTAGCCGTGAAGGCGACTAGTCGCCGAAGGTCTACTAGTCGCGCTCTGGGCCGCTGTCTTTCTTTTTCATCTCCCTATTACCGCAAGAAACTTATGAAAACAATTGCCATTTTCTTTCTTGCGCCTCGTGGCGTAACCGACGGCACAACTGTTTGCTGGAATATTCGGAATTATGTTCTAATACATCTATAGACGCTTTTCTATTGGCATGAGCTTGCGCCATGTGGAAGGCACAGGTTAGCATTCATCAACTAATAGCAAGTGATTCTATTCAAGGAAGTCTATGAGCGAAATTATTTCTATATTGCCCCAGTGACGTGATATGGCATTCGCAGCTTCTGGTGTGGCTGACGGCAGTAGTTCTTGTTGCCCAGTGGAACATTGTAAGCCCAGCCTGAGCAATGTATGTTCCCTATGCACGCCGTAAGAGTTTTTTGAGGTCACTAAAGCACCACTGCGCAGCTGGTTCTGACGAGTCATTTCATTGCAAGAATGCTGGCACGAAACATGCGCCTTCAATCTTTTAGGATACCTGCGCACGGTTCGTTATATGTAATGTGGCCAAGGAAACGCAGGTTGGCTCAAAACAAACGCACAGTCAGTCAAATCTGCCGTTGCTATTCATCATCCATTTTTCTGGTGAGGCAATGCACAAGCTCAAATTCTCAAACCAAAATTTTGAAGATGTTGCTCTATTGTTTTATAAACTAATCATTTTATTTAATCGATTGATACATCTGTGCTCTATCAAATTTTTTCCAGAAGCATTTCTAATCTTACCAACCTTTTTTGTTTCTTTAAACATCAGAACTAAGTTGTTTTGGAGAATGTTAAAGTATGGCACCCTGCGCTGAGAATTTGGTGCCTCTTGAAACGCGTCAGTGAGGGCTCTCTGATCAATAACGTTCTAGTTAGGTATAATTCAGTTTCTTTTTTTAGGCTCATTGATCTGCTCGCTTCGTGAAGCCCACCTCTTCCCCCTGCCCCCGTTTTAGCTAAAGAGAGGCAGTGAGGACCTTTCTCCTTTCAGACACCTGCTGCATACGTATAGTGACTTTATTTTTGTATAAAAATGCACTCCAAAGGCATCTAGTTTCATCAATCGCTTTGTGAACATTTCTAGCGTCTCTTCGTTTTCATTGCCCTTCTTAGTTCACCTCGGTGCAAAATTACGTCCCCGCAATCATGTGATGTCTCTAAACAACAGCAGTGGAGTAACTGTTACGAAATGCGCAGAACGGCAGCATGTGGCCAGCATCAGGGCGGGAGACGAATACGAAGCGGACGCATCCTCCTGTTGGTCAAAGTCACTGGAATATGTTGATGTGCCAGACACAGCTCCGGTGACAGCAGTTTCGGTGGCTGAGAACAAATTTCATTCCGTGAGTACTCTCAACGAGGCAAGCTTATTTCCTTGTGGAGGAGGCTTGGTTTGCATCTAGGTTCCAGCTGTTCTCTCAAAACGCAAAAAGGCCATACCAAATTTTTTTAAATTCATATGTGCTTACCATTTATGTGCTGTACGTTAATGACTTCGATTTAAATAGCTGACAATTCATAGTTTTGTAAGTTTGAGGTGCATTCAAAGGGTACATTTGTACCAAATATTATGACAATTCTGAAATCACATCGCAACAGTACAAACAGCAGGTATCAGCTGCTAAGGGCCAATGTACTACCATATTTCATTAATATTAATCAGCCACCACCTGTCGCACACTGATATTTGCATCCAAGAAGTAGTGCTGATGCACAGTGTGTAACACAATGAAGATACTAATTCAAACCAGTGTCTCTCATTTTGTGATGTGGTGTGTTAATAGGCTAAATCGAGGGATAATTACTACAGGAATGGCACCGAAGTTGAAATTTTATCTGATTTGCTAATGTTGTTTGAAATTCGAGGTTATTCTGCAACATTATCGCCCTCGTGGTATATTGAATTACAAGAGCACATCACTCTAAATTTGCATTATCAAGTGCTTGTTTTTTCATTTTCCTCTACAGAAGACCCGTGCTGTGTGGCAGAAGATCGATTCGCCAGTTATCAAGAGAACCCGCATGGCCACCTGTGCTTCTGCAACTGGGTGGTCAGTAAATTTCGTCTCCCAATGTCAGCTTTGCTGCACCAGTTTTGTTCAGTATTGGTCTTCCTATATTTGTTTTTCACACTTTCTGTATTTCATCCTCTTATTCTTTTATTATCTAAAGGAACTGTACATGACCTTGCTTCTCGCTTCTCTTTTTTTTTTTCAGCGTTGATGCAGCTCTGTCGGCGAAGAGCGACTCCAATCGGCGAGTCTGCACTGGCCTGAAGAAGTCAGGGTCGCGATGCAGGGCAAGCTGCGTTAAAGGACGAGATTTTTGTCGGCATCACTGCGAGTGATTAGTACTTATAAGTCATCGCATTCCCTTCTTCTTCATCATCTTCTTCTTCTTTTCTTCTTCTCTTTCCGCCTTCACTAAACATCACCTACTTGAATACTCCGAGTGTATATATCAATGCTTTGTATAGTATTTGTATAGTCACTGTCTAAGCCATTACAGAGACTTCTGACTGACTGCGCGGAGCTTTTCTTGATCATCCATGTTTATGGTGTTGACAAATGCGGTCACATATTTTTCTGCAATCTGTGCTGAAAGTTTTATACATCGCATTAGCCCAGAAGCCGGCGCTGTGCGGCACCTGTTTATGGCGCAAACCGAGATGTCACTACACTGTAGACTAATCAGAAACACTTCGCCAAATTCGAAAAGGACTCTTGGCCCAATTGAGGCACATGTCATAGCAGATCAGAAATATTCTGATTGACGCCAAATATTTCTGGAACGCCGTTAACCAGTGTACAGGTGTAAAAAATCGGTAATATTAATAAGGTGGAAAATAAATCCGCTTCCTCAGCGACAAGAAGGACGCGCAGACCATAGGCCATGAAGGTTGGTTGGTAAAAGTTGAGTTGGTTGGTCGGTCCAAGTGAATGCTCTGGGAAATTATTGCTTATTATAGTCTGTGAGTGTGAAGGATCAAAAATAAACCTTAGGAAAGAAAATTACCATGAGACATCCACGCTTTTGCCTTCAGATTAGGTAACTAGTCTCAAGTGGCATCAATAGCTTTGTTTTTTGGAAACACTTTTTCATCATGTTCACACAATAGACTCCCTTTAAAGGGTCACTGACGACCCTAAGAACCAAAGAACGTTCTGATCAGTTGGCTGTGAGGCGTCGCCTTACGAACGAACGGCCATGAAACTCAATCTGTCACTTCCTTCTTCGGAGTGTTTTTATCTCCTGCCTGCTCGAATTACCTTCGCAAGCGTTATTTGCCCTCCTCCTGCGAGTTTGGCGTGAAACGTACAGTCATGGCCCCGCCTTTGCAGGTAGATTTTTTTTTTTTGCTTATTACCAAGCATTCTAAAATTCGGAACCTTTTGTTGCGAATTGCCGAGAAACGAGCATTAGGCGGCATGTTTGTGCGCCTTTTTCTTTCGGGCGGCATCAGCTTAATCAGGGCCCGATGTCCCGACAAGGAGCTTTCTCCTGCAATTCTTACAACACTGGGCTGGTGCACGTATGCGTGTCTCTGTATGTTTGCGCAGATATCCGAGTTTAAGTATTTCCTGTATTACGTGCGTATGAGCAGCAGATCTAAGCGAACACTCTGAGTCGTTAACGGACTAGGAATAGTAACTAAAAGACTCCTTTTTGTGAGGTTGCATGCATTTGCGAAAACGAAATAGGTCTAAAAATAGGTCTTCACCAAGCCTTCACCAAGCCTTCACCCGCCTGTCATGGAGAAGAACCAACCTATGACGTACCTGCCAGTACGTCATGGACAGGTCATCGTAGAGAACGTCATTGGCTTTCTAAAAGCGGCTAGCATGAGACAGTTTTGATTTGTATTGGCGAGCGAATACGTGTTAGTTTAGATACCACTCAGTCTTTTGAGTTAGTGCATGAGTTGATCCAAGACACTTGTGGCTAGATTTGCAATATTTTAAGTGTTTAGCTCCTGATTAAAAGGGGTCTTCTCGATATTATTAACTTACATCGAGTCGTGCGCTTTTTGTTGGAGTTTTGGCAAATTTAGCAGCGGTTAAGTGTGGAGACGGTGCATATGATTACTTATTTTAGTAAATGAATGATGGTTCTAAACTGCAGAAGTCGTTTGTTCGCACTTTGTCGCATCCACTGGAAAATATTTGCGTGTGTTTAACAGGTGGCTTCCAAACATCCTTAGTATAATTCAATCTGCTGATACTGCATTTCCAGTGAAGACGAGCGGGCTGTTAGCATACAACGATATTTATGTATTTTTCCCACGGATGTTTAAAACACAACTAGCATCCTATTAATGTTAAGCTTAGCCGAGTAGCTTAGTACTTTATATTGTTGGTGTCTCATCGAATTTTCAACCAGCTAATTCAACTTCTATCGAATGCCTTTCCGCGTCAAATGGGAAAGCCCTGGATTTTATTAAAAACCGATGAACGAACACTTTCTATATTGCCCTTGTCAATGTGGGGCATATAATGAATAGGTGGTTGTCGTTGTGCCCTCGGTAAAGTGTGCATACCCTCGAATTTAAATTATTAACTGAAAGATTAAACCGAAGTCTGGCATTACAATGAGGAATTTGAAAGGCGAAAAACAAAAAGAAAACGCTGCCTTTCCTGTAATCTAGAGTAGATATAAGCATGGTTACAGGCATAGTACTTCGTCGGCAGGGAAACTAATACTCTGCTTTTCTGTACAACTGCCAATGTGATCGCTTTGCGCAAGGCTTTCGTCTGGCTTCATCAGTTCGTTTAAGCAGCTGCGATGGTGACCGCATTGAAATGCAGAGAAATACAGAAGCGTACGCGGCTACGAAGAGCCGCTGGCCTCACAAGAGAAGCGTTGCGCGTTGCAGAATGCATTCGCTGCTACTACCAGACACGTTCAGACGGATAAAAAGAGGAAAAACGAAACAAATTTCTCATTTCGCTAGCGTGCTGTACAACGCAAATAGCGCGCGAAACGACGCCAGTGAATCTAAAAGAAGGGTGATTGCGTGTCTTGTTTTTGTGCAGGCCTAGCTTCTTTTCGGTTGTATTGGCAAATTGACTTTTCTAATCATATCAAATCTAATTTATTCGTTATTTTTTATGCTGGCCACAAGGAAAAGAAATGTTAGGGTAGGAACGAAAAGCTGCAAATGCAGTAACTTGACGACGCACCTACCCCTGCTCGCATGGACCACAGACATTACATATATTGGCATGTGGAAACAAGCGAAAATTTTTGCAAAGGAATGTACAACATAGACAGGTGCTACATTCTTAGGCTGTGTACTTAGAATGTTTCAAAATTAGAACATTCTAAGCCGTGCATCGTCCATGCATTCCAAATGGCACGTTTTTTTCCCAACTTACCCGCCTTATTCTTGGTGAGAAACCGAGGGCACGTATGTTTCTGTCCATGCGACTGCCGATGCACACTATAGAAGCTACGGTGGCGCCACCTCAAGGTCGATTTCAGGCCGACGAGCCGCGAAACGCCGGCAATTTTCCGGCAATATCTTCTGTTGATGATTATGTGCTCAGCTGCATCCATAAGTATCGACATCGCGTTATCCTGTCCTGTGAGATTAACAGCACAGCCAGATGTGGAGTTCAGGATAGGGCAAGAAATTTCAGGTGGGGGTAGGGGGCTAGAGAAGGTCTATCTGTCTTCCACTACTTCCAGCCTAATTTATCTATTTGGCCTATAAACAAACCCTATGGTATGCTCACATTTATTTATTAGAGTTTTGTTTAAGTATGTTTGAGATAATATTTAGTATCATAGCATTTAAATAACGGGTTGTAAAAATGAATTCGCAAAAATAGTGTGTGCATTGTTCACTTACTGACGCAAGTGCCACCTCAGCAAGTACGCAAGAGTCAAGGATTCGGCAAGTTAGAAAACACCTTTGCCTTCACATGAAAGCAATGTAAGGCAGTTTCGTTTTTCGTAGAAGAGTTCACTCCGCCGGGGTGGCGCAGTGGTTACGGCGCTGGACTTGTGCGCCCAAGGACGCGGGATCGAATTACGGCCTCGACGGCCGCTTTTCGGTGGAGGTGAAAAGCAAGGCGTCCGTGTGCTGTGCGATGTCAGTGCACGTTAAAGAACCCCATGTGGTCAAAATTCCCGGAGCCCTCCACTACGGCGTCTCTTATAGCCTGAATCGCTTTGGGACGTTAAACCCCACAAACCTACCTTTCGTGGAAGAACACAAAACGTGCGGCTTTTTGCTGCGTGAAGGTTCCTGGAATGCTATGCGAAAATCTAGATACATACGCCTTTGTAAGAACCTATCAGAGGCCCACTTTTAGGTGCTCCATTCGGCCTGTTAGAGGGTAATTCCCGGAAATCAAGATTTGCAGTTGTGCCCTTATAATCGAATTTAATTTTTATGCACCTACATATGTGAGATCTTAACCGTGAAGAATTGGCCCTGTCTTTGAAAATTAGAGTAATGGGAAAAATGATTTCCGGGTAGGAGCAGAGAAAAAAATTTGTTGTGGTTTAACTCTGATGAACCCTATTTGAATTGCGATAGCCACGACGGAAGCTTCGCTTGCCTGCTACATTATTCCCCTAACACGCCCTATCAGTGTAAGGTGCTACATTATTGGGAACACTTAAGCTCATCCTTTAAGAGTATGACGCGAGAGCATAAGCTACCATCTCAGATATAAATTAGAATGGTTCAATGCTGCTGAACCGAATGTGGAGCGAAAGCATCAGCTGCTGGTGACCAAGCGTTCTTCTTCTTTCTTTTCTTCTCTTTTTCTTCTTTTTCTTATCCTTCTTGTTTTCTTTTTCCTTCTTCTTTTCCTTTTCTTTTCTTTTCTTTCTTATTCTTTTTCTTCTTCTTGTTCATCTTCTTTTTCTTTTCCTTCTTCTTTTTCTGCTTCTACTTCTTTCTCTTCTCTTTCTTCTCCTTTTTCTTTCCTTTTCTTTTTTTCTATTATTCTTATCTTCAAGGTCAAACATGGCCCTTCCCAGACGATGCCGCGGGCCGAATCCTGGCGCAGTATTGCTATCCCAATAATGAAGTCCGCATGGTTACCGCCCTTTTCGCGCGGTATTCAGCGGTAGCTCTTCGGCTGTTTTCGGTTGCCTGTAGATAGATTCAGATGCCTTGAACGATATGTGCATGTATAATGAAGCTCCTTTATTTGGCAACTATGCATGTAGCTATTCTGTATCAATCTTCGACAGTCATGAAGCACGCCTTGCCATTTGACAACTAGGAGAAGATCAACTGATGTATCTGTATCAGTCAGCAATTTATTGTGCAGAAAAACGTGCTTGCCATCTAGCCCAAGCATATTTGTCAGGTGCATTATTTTATACCGAAAAATTTTCCCAGCGGGTGGCGTGGTCGCTCCACTTTTGCGCAGGGGTGTACATATATATCACTGCCGACGGATGCGCAAGGAACACATCCAGCATCATGGAGTATAAGATAAGCTATGTTCAAGATACGTTTTATCTGCATTGTCCAGAATTATTGATGTGTCAATGACGCAGAAATTGCCTTTCTTTCCTTTATAAAACACTTTAATTAGTTTGCTGGCCCTCGTATTACTACTACGTGCAAAAATCCGCACATCAGAAAGACTTGCTTCGCAGGTGATTGAAGGTCAGGATCTAATATGCTTCGGCAAATTTGGACCTCTTTATTTCGTTCTACCTCTCTTTCATTTTTCAGGATTGGCTCATTAACACATCGTATGGTTAGTCCGATGTAGGACCAACCGCATGGGAAGGGAACTTCAGACACAACCCCTTCGGCACATTTTATGAATTGCCGCCCATGCCTCGTACCTCAGCCTTTTTCCTTCCTTTTCTCTATTCGAGAGCAAAGGCTTCCGAGCTGCAGGGGAGCCGAAGAGACCAGTGATACCTTATGCCTACTCGCAACTTTCTTCAGGATAAGGGCCAGCTTGTGCACATACGGCACGGCCACCGGTCTCACCTCTTCTCGAGGGACCACATCCCGTTGTCCCACTGCCTTCTTCTTCATCTTCTGTAGAGGCTTTCAGCGACCTGAGCCACGACTGAACCCGGGATCCTGGCTGAAGCCAGCCTAGCCAAATTGGTTTTCAAAACGCGGACGCATCTTGTGAACGCATGACTTCTTTAGTGCAGTCTTGAGACAGCGCTAAGCTGTACCCCTTGTCACTAGTTTACAATGAGAGGAGTCAAATAACAGAAGCTCCTTTTTTGCGCGTGGAACATATGCTCAACAAACCTGATCTTTACACAACTCAGTGTTTAGATCTAAAAACTAAAAAAATTATTTTCTGGCAGTTCAGAGGTAAAATCCAAGCCTTTTTTATGTTGTCTAAAAAGAGATAAAGCACTGTCTACTGTATCAGCCAAGTTAATGCTACCGTCCTTAGTTAAAATAACCAAAAAATAGTCAACATATCCAAAAATTTTAAAAACATGGTTAGCTGGTACAACGAGCTGAAACATTCGATCCATTTGTGAAAAATGTTACATAAAACCGGAGTGACACGAGCCAATGCAATTACCGGCATTCTTCAGATATATCCATTGGTCAAAAGAAATAAAAGTATTTTGTAAGTAAAACTTTGCAATACTTAATTATTAATGGAAATACCGGTGCAGTTTTGAAAAGGAACGGGATCATTTCTTTAAAAACAGTCCCGAACGGAAATAAATACGGCATCCACGGGGTACAAAATAAAATAAATCAACAACATCGATAGAAAAGGCATGCCCAATCCCAGTCTAAGTTTCCAAAATTTCATACACGTCTTCTGATCTTTTTGTAAAAAAAAGGTCACCTACTAGCCTAATCAAATGCTTCAACAAGTACAGTCTAATCTGCTTCTTTCACGGCCTCTTTTCTGTCACTATTATTCTTAAAGGTATACCTAGCTTATGGGCTTTCACCGAGAAGAACACTTTCAGCGCATTATTTTTGGTTTTCTTAATTTCTTTTGCAAGGCTGAACAAGCCCAGGCGCTAACACATATATGCGGCACGGTTTATTACTTTAGTAGATTTAACAGCCTTGGGTGAAAAATTTTTTTCTTTTGTGAGTGCGTTTTGTTTTGGCGCCTTTAATTTAGAATGAATAGACAGGATCGAAGCCAACAAGAAGTTCTCCGAAGTTGAAGATAATTTGGTGGAATGCAGTGTGAGAAATGAAGGCATCCCCCACCAGCATATTCCCATTTCATGTTAACATTCACTTACTTCATCTGACGTGCAAAACAGCACCACAGAAAGTCCCGCAGATATACCTGCACTAACGTAATCGGGTACTCACGTCGCTTTGCTGTAGTCTCTGCATATCCCTCGTAAGCTGCTTGTTCAACGCACAGACCTGGAGATCTTGGCGTCTTCGCAAAGCTTCTTTTCCAGGGGCACTCTGTGCTGCTACTTGTCACCGATGACATTTCCTTTCGGCCTCGGCGGTGCATACCTCCGGATCTTGACGAAAGTGGACGTTTGCTCCGGCGGTACGTTGGATTGGATTGGTACTGAGGCTTCCTTTGTTTTACTAGGTGGACCCGAAAGGTCCTAGCCAAGTCAATTCCCTACTGTGACGGAGTCTGTCCCGTCATGGCGCAACGCCATCAACACTATTTATCTAGGATGCCTTATCCAGTTCTCAAAGCGTCGTTTGGTTGCCTCCACTGCCACAGCCCTCTCATCCCGCTGTGTCGCATCACTGTCCACCGCAGCGTCTCCTTGCGGCTGTCCAGATGTGAACCCCGGCACCTGTGGCAAAGTTGACCCGCTCATATGGGATGATCACTTGGTAAGTCAACACAATATGTTCAATCGTCTCTCTCCTGCCCGCACACCGCACACAAGACATCCGCGTTGTCCTTGCCCTCGATCCGCGCGTGCCATTTCTTCTTGCGCAGCACCCCCCACGGGCCTCAAAAAGCAGAGCGCTCCCCAGGGAGTTGTCATAGAACTGCTCCTGAGTGATGTCCCTCTTGTGCGTGGAGTACATACCAAGAGCCGGCTTGGCAGCTGCAACCGTTCGCCACAATCTGGTCTCCGTCGCTGCCAAGCGTTCACGCACCTTCCAACTAGTCCAGCAAGTATCTTTAGTGTTTGTCACAGGTTGGCAGTGGTACTTCATACTCTGCACTCTGTTCGCGGACCCTCCTCTTCCAGCGTGTGCATACTCCGCAATACAAAAGGCGGCGTTGTACTCGATGAACCCAGCGGTCCACCCCCAGAGTCCACGAGCGCATTTCAAAACTAATCTTGACCACTGCCTCCCGGGCCTCGAAGCAGGACCACCCAGCATTACCCTGTACCGCCTCGTTGGGGGATGAACGATGGGCTCCCAGTGCCTGTCTTCCCACCTCGCTTGTCTTCGCTCCATAAATTCCCGCGTCGAGGACATGGTACACAACACTGCATTCGCATATGTCAGCCCTGGCAACATCACCGCCTTCCAAATAGTGCGCAGGACCTCCATTCTATTGAACGACCACAACGCCTTGGCTCTGAGGACATTCTGGCTGCGCACCCCCTTCGCACGAAGGCTGCTCTCGTAGTCTACGAGGTAGGCACGCTGTGTCATGAGGTCTATCCCGAGGTACCTGTAGGTGAAGCCCACGAAATTTCGCGCCCTTGTAGGAGACGTCTCGGTTCCACAGCCGTTCTGACATGAGACCAGCACAGTACTGCACTCTTCCTCGTGCCGAACTGTAGACCCAACTGCTCTGCATGCGCTGTGCAGATCTCAAGCAATGTTTGCAGTCTTGCCTCTGAGCCCACCATAAGCACAATGTCGTCTGCGTACAGCAGGCCCGGAAGGAACTGTTGCACTACCCGGCCACTGTCCATGTATGACAAGTCAAACCCTTGCCACACCTTTCCAGTTGACCCTCAAGATCGCTCAGCAGCAGCATCAACAACAGCGGGAAGAGAGGGCATCCCTGTCGTAGACCCCGCTGCACCTCGACCGGACAAGACTGGAGGCCTTGCCACTCCACAATTACCTTGGTGTCTGTATAGAGGGCGCGTAGCCGGGCGATGACCTCTTCAAAAAGACCCCCGACGCGCAGCATCCTTCACAGGACATCATGTTCCACGCAGTCATATGCCTCCTCCACATCAAGGAATGTCGCCCAGAGCTCCCTACCCTGTCCCATCGCTAGTGTGATGCACTGCGTCAGAATGAATAAATTGTCCTCCAATCTTCGGCAATGACGGAAACCCTGCTGCAACTCACCCAGCACTTTCTCTCGCTCCCCCATGCCTGAATTTGTCTGCGTAGGATTTTAGCAAACGCCCTGTATATAATCGGGTTCACCGTGACTGGACTGTAGGCCGCAGGGCTGCTGCGATTGCCGGAGCCTTTGAACAGGAACAGCATTCTGCTCAATCTCACTTCATCAGGAATTTCCCCGATTCCGAGTAGTAGCTTAAAACTGCTCACAGTTCCTGTCTCTGTGTAGGACCCATCCTCTTCAGGAGCGATGTCGGGACATCATCTGTGCCCGGTGCTGTACCGCCCGATGATACCCTTCAGCTCCATCTCCCTGACGTGTTCCAACCACTTTTGCAGGTCCGGTTGTGACCCTGTCATTGGTAGCCCTGGCTCGTGTTCATCAGGCTGTGCGCTGCCCTTTCTGAACGACACTCTGACTCAGTCACTCGATCATCAGCTCTAGGCTCTCCTTTGGCGAGAGCAACTGTAATGACTGGCGCTCCTGTAACTATTGTTTCGGTGCTGCATGACCGTACAACCTCTTCACATGTTGCCAGACCGTAAGTGGTGCTTTCCGCCCACTTTTCCTAAGCTCATCCAAAAGCTTTCTATTCGAGGTCCTAATCTTCTGCTGTACAAGGCTGGCTTTCTTCTCCTTGTTCTCCTTATACACCTGCCACAGGCACAGAATGACTCCTTCGGGCTGTATAGTTCGCAGCACCAGTCGATGGTGTCAGTATTCCTCTTTCCTTTCCATGATCGCCCTTAGGACCTCAGCATCCTACCAACGCTTGGTAGTATAAGCCTGCCACGCTTACTTCTGTGCCTTCGTTTATTGTGAGGCATCGTCTGTACCCGTTCAACCAAGGCCTCATATCCTTCCGCCGGTGATAATTCTGAGCCCTCTGCTAGGTGTTCTATGTCACGGCCAGGCAGGAAAAGACGCCTGTGATCTGGTGCCCGCTGAGTACAGGTATTGCCACCAAAGTCCAGTCGTATTCTGTTGTGGTCGCTCCCAAAGCTATTGGTCAAATATTTAGGGGAATCCCCCAAGGTGGAGTAGATTTGTAATAAGGGAGTAATTACTCATTGCATCCACCCAAGCGCAGCCATACGGCTGCGCTTGGGTGGATTTCCAAAGCTATTCTTGCCTTCTTCGTCCACAACCATGCTAGATAAGAGTGCATACAGCTTTGGTGATATCAGTGCAAAGCCGATGGAGGACCTTTTGCGTCTTGAAGCGTAGGTAATCTAGCCGTCACACTTCGGCTGTATATTTCCTATTACTAAATCAAATTGGTCTGTAGCACGTAGTAATTATCGGCCGCTAGAGTCTGTATTTGTATCGTTCTCCTCCAGGTGCCCAATGAAATCTCCTAAGACCAGTATCTCATGGTCCTGTCGGAAGGCCTCAATTGCTTGTCTTAGACAGTCCCACAAAATGTCATTTTTCTCATTGGCCGCATTTCCACACCACATATAAACAATCGCCACCGCTAACCTCTTTCCTAATAGCGTTCCAGTAATCCTCAAGTGTTCCTGGCATTCTGGCTTCGCCCTCGCTCAGCCACGGTCTGGGCGCAAGACAACACCAACACCTCCCCCTTTCATTTCTTCGTTCACCCAGTTGCATCCCTCCCGCTGATGATGATTGACTTTGACAGTGTGCAGCGCTCATTGACAACAAAGAGGGAAACAAGCACTTCTACACAGAAAACAAATGAAAAACGTCTGCGGCATCCTGGTCCTCACATTATACGCCAATCTCCTACGCCGGCAAAAACAAAGCTCTACGAAACCACCCACCCCCTCTTCTATGTCTTAGCTGAAGCTTGCTAGGCTAGATTTGGAGTGTAGTCACAATACAGTCATACATGACGTCCCCGGCTTCCTAATACTCAACGTGAAGCGTTGCATTTGCTTCAGAGGCATAATGATTAAAAATCAATATTTTTACATCGTGACCACTTTCTGGACGGCTCTAGCGACAACCATCTTCGGTTAACGATTTTAAATTTTGTGATGTCCTCCTACTTTCATGATAAACCTTCCTCTATCACTCCTACCTTCCGCGCGGTTTCCATGGAGCAGTTAGCATCGTTGTTCAGAAAGAGATTAGTATTACTCCCACTGTAACTGCTTCTCAGCTAAATGCATCCATTCATTTCACTACTCTCATTCTTCTGGTTGGCTTTTCTAATTTGTTCTGTTTAATTTTTTAATTAGGTAAGATTGCCTTGTCTATCTTATCATAATAATAATTTTAAATCAAAAGCGCGAACAATTAATGTATTTTGTCTGATTAGAATTATCACCTCGTGGGCATTTTCCATTCTGAAGAGGCTCAACAGTAGAAACATTGCACTGTGTTCTGGCCACTCCTTCAGTGTTTGCATATGCCACATGCACAGATACGAGAAGAAGAAAAAATGAGAGCGGTCTCGTGTTTTCGCCTGGTTCACGCGCCAGTGTTTTCTGCGAACGGCGACAGCAGAACACCGCAAGGGCAACCGTGGCCTTCAACATTCCAGGCCTACTTGTACGAGGTAAGTCCATGGCAGTGTTTTATTGCCAAGCAGTGACGACAGCCAATGACCTGCGCTCTAGCTCAGGCCAGCGGTGGGCCTTGGGCGATTTCGTGGCGGCTATTGCTAGCTCCACCAGGCCGCGTGCAGCCAGCTCCGGTTCCCTGCATGAGGACATCTTAACTAAGCATTTGGTTTGGCGTTTTAAGGCGAAGGCCTTTAATGCCTCATACTGTCCTTAAGAAATGTGTCCGCGTTTCGGGTGCATACCTTATATGTGAATGTGCCAATCACCATTGAATCAATACTTAATCAATGCAATCGGATGATATCGAAGCATGATGCAAGGCCTTTTCAAGATATCATGATAACTTACTATTAATAATAAAATAGTTAAGCCGATGCCCATAGGAACCCATGCATTTGGAGGTCGTTGTGACTATCACTAACCACCCCGCCGAGGTGGCGCAGCCGTTAAGGCGCTCGATTAGTGTGCCCAAGGAAGCGGAATTGAAACCCGGTCTCGGCGGCTCCGTTTTTATGGGGGTAAAACGGAGTGGCGTCTGTGTGCTGTGCGATGCCAGGGTACGTTAAAGAACCCCAGGCGGTCGAAAGTTTCCTAAGTCCTCCACTACGGCATCACTGATAGCCAGAGTCGCTTTGGGACGTTAGGCCCCACAAACCAAACTAAGCTATCTCTAACCATCACTTACTAGTGAAGGGGTGTTTAGCTAACACCAACCAGACATGAACTAGTACTCAGAAAGTGCAAGTCATGGTTAACTATCATTACCCAAAAGTAATGGTTAGACGTTTCTAGACGTCAATTGCCGTCACATGGTGACTTCATTGGTTGTGCCGTCATGACCGAATGTGATGCCATCACGGCGTCACATTTGGTCATGTGTAATAACCATAAGTGATCATGACGTCACACCCGGTCATGACGTCACCAGGCGATTCACGCATATATGAACCTGACCCCGCCGCGCGTTCGATCCAGGCGTCTGCACGGAGACTGATTTGGCGCTTCTTCGAACACCGCACCACAGAGCATATATGGAAATAGCATAGTACATCAGGCATCAGCGGCGTTTTAAATTTGTTGACAGCAAAGACAAGGCTCAGTATCTGTCACAATTCTAGTCAATCACTAACGGTCTCGCAGGGGATGACTAAGCAATGTGGCGAGGAAGGCTTAGTGAACCAAAAGTGTCTCCTGCATTTTATGAATGACTTTGCGCATTCTGAGCTGCGTTAAATTATGTGCCAACAATTTCGCGTATAGACTACAAGCGGCTGGTCACTGCAGGCGTTTTCAGAATACCGCACTGACGACAGCCAATGACCTGCGCTCTAGCTCAGGCCAGCGGTGGGCCTTGGGCGATTTCGTGGCGGCTATTGCTAGCTCCACCAGGCCGCGTGCAGCCAGCTCCGGTTCCCTGCATGAGGACATCTTAACTAAGCATTTGGTTTGGCGTTTTAAGGCGAAGGCCTTTAATGCCTCATACTGTCCTTAAGAAATGTGTCCGCGTTTCGGGTGCATACCTTATATGTGAATGTGCCAATCACCATTGAATCAATACTTAATCAATGCAATCGGATGATATCGAAGCATGATGCAAGGCCTTTTCAAGATATCATGATAACTTACTATTAATAATAAGCGCAGCCACTCACGCCATTGGCAACCTGAGATACGCATACGCCTCCACAACATAAGAAGGCAGCAGCAAAAGCTAGAGGGTATCTCGATTCTGGACCCCACCCGCGGCTCCGGCAACATCATTTATTAGGAGAAGCCTATAGTGCCCTACGTACCTCCACTAGCGACGTCATTTTCATAAAGGATCAACTAAACCTGTATGCTTTGTTTCTCCAGCTTAGGTCATATTGCGAACAATAAAAAAGTGGAATAAGGTATTTTTGTACATGGTTTAAACAGTGACAAGCGTACGTATGGAGGTTCTATAGCCCATAATAATTAGAAATGCTTAGTTGTTTGCAAATTACGCTTAAATGCTAGTGTTTTTTATTAAGACAGCATTGGTCTCTGGCCGCCATATACATTTAGTCCTGCGGGACGAAAGGAACAAAGGCGGCACTTGGAAAGTCTGCCCACAGACTTTACATGCAGGCTAGTTCATGTTCTCACAGTTGTGTGGTATGTTTCATGGTCAGAGTTGACCCGCAGGGGTCGTGCTGGAGGGCACTTATTCATTTTTGTTTCTTTGCAGAAACTATAAGTTCTCCGAACTGTCATACATAACGGTACTGTCACTTAGGTGTACTTATGTGCGGAACGGCAGCAAAAGAATCTCCATGCAAACCATTTTCGTTGCCCATCATGTCAGATTTTAGTTCCCTGTTATAAACTGCAAATACCTTTTGTTTTTTGTTTTTCTAAAGTGATATGGCTGTCATGAAGACATCTCAAACAGCAACTTTTATAATCATTAAATCAAAAAAGTCATTTTTGTGTTCTGTATCATTGCTTTCGCTTTCATTGTTTTTCCCTCATGCAAATCCAGACCACCCGTCGCTACTACCGTTGCCCGCCACAGCGCTTGCAGCGCAGCCAAGGGTTGAATCGCAGCATCCCCCAGCAGTAAGCAGCATCTCGTGGCTTCATTGTCCGGATAAAGGTAATTCAACGTGAACGTGCGTTTTTCAGGAGCATTAGATCATTAGTAGCTTCTTCGCCCTGCTTTGCAGCTAGCTCTCGCGTCTTCGGAGAAGGATGTCATTGCTCAGCGCCTGGTTCCCCTATTCATTATGTACATCTTGCGGGTGGTACTGGGTATAATTAGGTCGCCACCATGGCGCATGTAAGAGGCTAGAGTTACTCGAAGCTTTCCCAGAGCACCGCAGTCCTCCTCCGGCTCCGCCCGAGGATTTGGAAGGTAAATACATAGCTTTTACAGCCTAATTAGGTAGCAGCGAGAACAATGAATTCCTATACTGAGCACTAAAGGCTCTACTCCGGCAAATAATTTGCTGGTCAGTAAGCGTTTCATACCTGCCTTGCACAACAATTACGCCGATGGTTCCCGGCATAGCTTTCTTCAAGCAATGCCCAGTGTATGTTTGCAGACATTACCTGCCCTTTTATGCGAATTCTGTTGGGCACTTTTGGGCTCCGACCATCATACACCTTCGATGTCCATAGCCTGAGGATTGCGATCCGGTATTCTGAAATTTTTTCGAGGGAAGCTAACAATGAGCAGAAATACTGTTCCGGGGAATTTGTGATATGTGGTTACATTATCAAGGTTGGGCACGAGGTATCGTGCTGGCGAAACAAGGTGCCAAGAATCGGATTTTGTTCTGTACTTGGTACGGCCTCCAACTTGGCGTAATGATTAAACTTTTCGGTACTGCCTTTAGGTGTACTTAACCTCGAATACGAATCACATGCCTGCTTAATCGACGCGCGGGCTGATTTATTGCAGCACACTCTAGTCTTTGCCAATAATAGCCTCCAAAACGGAACGCGATGTAGCTGTCATTGCTTTTTGAAGCAGAAAACCTATTCGAACTCGCGTTTATCGCATTCGCCTGAGCATCTTTACCTCTTTTCAAGAGCCTTAGGCAGTGACAGGTTCGCTAGCGGCGACAATTGTAATATATATTCGCCTAAGCCGTAGCAGCTACGCCTGTTGTAAAGGCCAGCAGGAAAGCTTAAATTTACTGGTACTTACTGGGACGCATGGACGTTTCCGGACGGCTAAACAATGCATAATCATCTGATTTCCAGTGTGTACGCGGAACATTTTGATGTTGAATAGCTTGGTAAAACAACGGATTGTTTGTATTGAGCCAAACGGGTTTCTTTTAGATGATTACGCAACTACGGTCCAGCTTTTTGCGGTCCTCGCTATAACCGCGGCCGTGGAGTGTTACCCAGCGATGGCGCTGAATGGACATTTTCTCAGTAGCTCAATCTTCTTGTCGCTGACAGCGATAATACGTTTCACGGAAAGCCTTAATCCGTGGCATATTTTCTGCAGCGATTCGTTCAATATAGCGGGTAGGGATAATTTTTCAAGCAGTAGATGAATGCAGGGCTCGTCGAACCAAGTCTGTGAAGAGAAGCGTGAGTCCTCTGTGGACACACAACGTTCACTTATTGCAACCCACAGAGAAGAGTGATTTAAGGCATTCGATATGTTATTTTAATTACGAAGGGTAAGCCCCTGAATTATTGTGAGAGGTAAACGTTTCTATTCATTCCACATCAGACGCCGCCGGCTAGCTTTGTTAGACACCGGCTCTTTTTCAAACGATGCCTCTGCCGCTGCAAGGTCGCTGGTTAGCTGCGATTCTAGATTTTATTATGTGTCATAAGAACCACGATGTTTCATGGCATATGAAGCGCTTCTTCTGTCAATAATGGCTACTCGGTACAGCACGAAGATTGCTGGTGCCGGCGACCATTGTGAAGTGCGTGTCTACGAGGGCCAGATATTTGCACGGCGAGCTTTGACCTTTCTGAGTATATCGATTTTTTTTTTTTTGGGGGGGGGAAGTGGGGGAGGACGTCTGTTAGTGGTTAGTTTAATAGAGAGGGTACAGGGGGGGGAGGCAGCTATTAGAACATTTATCGCCGTTTTTCTTCGAAAACTGTTGGCTGAGATGATCTGCTTCTCCCTCCTTTCAATCCCCTGCTGAACCAGTGTCGTATTTTCAAACGACATTTCTAGCTTGAGCGCAGGAGTGGTAACACTTGAATGTCACCCCGAAGATTTTATGCATTAGAGCAGCCATTAATCCTCCTTATGGTTATCTCCCTTTGCGGAAAACAGCAGCAGCACCACGATACTGGGACGATTGGGATGGAGACCGGCGACCGCGTTAACACAGTGGACAGCAACAAACCTGGTCCCAGTGGAAATGGCAGACAGCCCCGTAAACGGTAAGAACCCCGTCGAAAAAATCTACAGAACTGTGTCAAAAATACGACAAAATATCCTGTAGTTCTGTCGTAACCTTAAGAATTTTCTGTTGTTCTGTAGTACTTTTCTGTAGTTTTGTAGTTTTTCTGTAATATATTTCTGTTGTATGTAGTTCTGTAGCACTTTTCTGTTGTAACTACAGAAATTTCTGATGTTACTACAGAATGTTCTGTAGTCACAACAGGTTTCCCGTCAAAAAACGCACAGAAATTCTGTCGTAACATCAGAAAATTTTCTGTAGTCTTTTCCGACTGGGAAATTCTGTACTTTTTGTCCACCAGTGTTTTGGATGAATTTGTGTTGCATCCGGCATAATTACATTCTGTGACGTAATAACAGAGTTTATTATAAAGCTAACTTATTCGGCCTTACTATGCTGACATGTGTTTCCGTTGTATTAATTGCCCATACGACGCAAGCGCCTTCACTAGGACAGATACGCTCAACTCCACCCCCCACATAATTATCCTAATCAGGCATCAGAGGGTCCCATGACATCTCCCCAGACCGCATTTGTACTACGACGGGATTCAGGCGTAACGTGGTATTTTCGCTTTTCTCGGGTCAGTTGCTGTGACCAACAGGGTGCCGGGACTATGGCCGCCGTATGGGTTAGGGCGATACTGTTGCCTGCGTCTGAACACGTGGAGGCAATATCACATTTAGGCTATTTTTTTAACAGATGACGGCGCCGTGCGTCGGCACCCCAATGCACGTCATATTGTTACGTGGCGGCAAGCAAAGAAGACTGCACAACATGGCGATAGGGTGAAGGATGATTTCTTGGTTGGCCTAGCGCGAGGGCTTCTCTCGCGCCACTGCCTATCGTCTTCTTCTTCTTAACACTTCCCGGGGCCACCGAGCGATCGTCCCGATCGGTTCACTTAAAGTTGATGGTGACGTGACGATGAGGATGTTCAAGAAAAGACAGGACTGAATAACGTGCTTGCCACCACGATGTCTGATGCGTGGGTGATCCGCCTCCCCTGGAGATCCGTCACCAGAGTCCATAGGACCAATGGCTCGAGGTCACGTCGAACGGCTTGGGCGGGGGTTACGTGCTCGTGTCCATCGGTTCCTTCGGGTCATTCGGGTCCTTCGTCTCGTTTCTGGTTGGACTGTCTGTCCTCCTTGTTTTCATGTCCGGGCTGGGGGCTGGACGATGGTAGTTGATCGGATCTGGGCTGGAAGGGCTAGGGCGAAGCTGCTCGGCGATGTCCCTGGGCCCTCGGATGATGGTCCCGGCTTGCAGATGGCGTCGATGCTATTAGGCGAGGATGGGGAGGACGTGCACCGCTCCTCCAACGAAACATTTTACCTGGCGGCAAGCGAACAGGACAGCACAACATAGCGATAGGGTGAAGGATGATTTAATGGTTGGCCTAGCGCGAGGGCTCCTCTCGCGCCACTGCCTATCTTCTTCTTCGTAACAATAATAACGGCCCTTAAGAAGTCAAAGCTGCTCTGGAGTTTGCCCCTTGTTGCTCTATTAGCTCTTATCCTCTCGCCATCTGAATAAGTGTCACGAAATCGGCGCCCATTTTCATCAAGCCGGTACGGCGCGAGGCCTGCACGGCGTCGCGTGGAAGGCATGGAGAGCAAAGCCCCCTTCCCCGCGCGGGAGAGCGTGTAGCTTTGTACGCGTTGTTGTCACCCTCTTTCCCCTTGCCCGGGGAAGACGGTGGTTCATCGGCCTGGAATGCGCCAGAAAAATCGAGCATCTGCTATGGGACCTAGCCAATGACGACGCGCGGCTCGACGGGAGGAGAAGAGGGAGCTATAACCAGCGAAGCTATGTGTGTGTGCGCGCTAGCTTTGGCGCGTGTTAACAAACAGACGCGGCGCGCCCTATTTAAAGCGACCGCGCCGCTTGTTGAGTCAGTCAGTCAGTCAGTCAGTTCGTCAGTGTTTGCGACGTATTCGCCTGTGCTTCGGCTGGACTCCCGGGGATCACCCGCTGCTGGCAAGCCCACGGACTTTCAAGGGAGCGGCGCTCGTCTCGTATGGCGGCCACATCGTGACTCTTGAGGCGTCGGACTGCAACAGTGCCCGGTGAACAATTTGGTGTTTGTTTATGTCTCTCTCGTGTTTGATCTGTTGTAAAGCCTGTGTTATTGAATCATTCTGTAGTCGCATGCTTAGCGTTTGTATTCTGTGAACCTGTCGTCTGTGTATTTCAAGTGATCTTGTGTATTCCTTTGTATCGTCTCTTGCTGTGCATAAATTGTGTTTTGTTTGTTACTTCTGACTCCGATCCTTTCTCTGGTTTGAACCGGCGACCGCTGGGCACCAAACGACCACCCCCTTCTGTCACCACAAGGTAGTTGAATTCCGGCTGAGCTTGCCACGCAGGTCGAGGGCATCTCCTTTGCGACCGGAACAGCTACCCCCACTCACTCAAAGGGTGTCTGGGAGTGTGCGCACCGTTAAGGGCGCATCGTTAATAATACCCCCTTAATTATTAACGGGTGACAATAAGGCAGTTAATGCAGCATTCCATTCCTTGTCGTTGCTCCATAAACCAACGATGTGTTTGCGCCCATCCGCCATGAAGGAACATTTTTGCCCTCGTCTGTATCACAGGAAGCGCGCACTTACACTGGAATTTTAGCACGGACATGCTCATCCTTGCATTGCTCCGCGCCAGGTGCGCTGATGTTGTATTAATGAAACATCTTTTACAGGTTGTTATTTTTAAACATAAAAAAACGTATTATGCGGGAAAAGGCGTGATTGAGAGAGAACAAAAACCTGAAAAATGTACTGACAAACGTAGTATGGAATGTACAGCCCTGGCAAACGTGTAGAACCCAGGGGGTTTGCTTTTGAGGTGTGTAGTGGCGCTGATTAAGCATTAGAGGAGATCCTTCCCATAGGAAAGGGTAGGGCGAAAACAGGTTTGGAACACTGCAAATTTATTACAAGCCGCTCAAATTGGCTCAGAAGCTGTCCCCCTGGGCTCAAAGCTTTCGACAAAGACTGCTTTTGTCAAAGACTGTACATACACTTCTATCATTTACTGGAAACTGCTGTTAGATATTGATAGCGCAAGTTGTTAAGGTCGTTGGTGGTGGTAAAACCTTTTTTAAGGTCTTATAAAGTTTTTGTTTTGCTTTCTATGCGTTCACCACAGCGGGAATTGATATGTGCGATGTATTCTATCTGTAGAGTTAAAAATAGCAGCAGGTACCTCGCGCTCATCATTGTCGCCGTTACTTTCGAATGTTTCTCTCCCTAGAGGCAGCACATACACCTAGACATGATTTTTTGTCGGCGCATGTGTACTACAGGTCCTTGAATCTCCTGAAGTGAAGCGGGTAGAAGGGTTTCAAGTGAATATGGGCGTTGGACAAGAGTCCTGCTAAACAGAATCATATCTGCGGGAATCAAAAGAAGAGCGGGGCTTTCAACATTGAGCTGGCTACTCCGCGTTTTAGGGTACACGCCTCAACTTTGCGATAGGAAGAAGCCGCCGTGGCAGCTGACTGCCTATTCCGGCTTTCTTCTCACGTCACTGACAGCCAGGCCCCACGCTCGATGTTTTCGCTTTAGTAGATTGTCGTTGATTTTCTTTTTATGCTCCTCCGCTTACATTTAGGCATTGGGGGAAGCCATCCTCACAGTCCACTGCCACTGCACTGTGGCGAAGCCTCGGCTATCCTACACGTTTGAGTGCATTTCACACCTACTTGAAGGAATGCCACGATCATCACTTTTTTATTAATTTAGAGCACAGGAATTGCCAATAACGCCGCATCAATATTAACTCTAAACGACACGTTGCGAAGCGTGATCTATCTTGGTCCTAATCAGAAAAAGCAGAACGCCAGGTTTTAAAATTATTAAGTAAAAAATATTATATATAAGTAAAAAAATTATTAAAAAAAATTAAGTGAAAAGAACTAAGTTTGACAATATCGGATCGGAGCGTAACTTTACACTCCGCAGTAAAGCACTGGTAGCGGTAAGAGAATACATTTAATTAGGACACGTAGTGACCGAGAATCTGGATCACGTCGGTGCAATAACAATTGGTAACTTACAATGGGATGGAGTGCACTTGGCAGACACACGCAGGGGATGGAACCCAGTTTGTCTCTATTCCCCAAGAGTAAACTATATAACAACAGTATCCTATATTAGTACTACACTACATGGCGCAAATGGGAGACTAACGGAAAGGGTTGGACTTGAAGTGAGGACAGCGCATAAATGCAGTCAAAGAAAGAAATAGGTAAAATAGAGACAGGTAATAGCAGTTTGAGTCACGGTAAGATTCTGAGTTAGTAGCATCTAACAGAAATCCAGAAGCGTCTTTGGGCAAGGGGTATAATATGAAAAATAATAATAAGCCATTTGAAAACAATCAATTCGAATATAACACGATCAAACTTGGCACGGGTCGTCAGATTTTGCGGGAGGACGGGCAGTTTTCCTGAAGGAGCACTTTTCACCTCCAGTGTCTGAATTCGAGCTGTCGCCGGCGGTGACCAGTATTAGCCCGGGAAACAATATTCCGGTGATTTCCTGCCAAAACAAGCTATAATACGAATTTGTGAAAGATATCTCGCTTTTTTCGAGCGCACTATATTTGATCAAACAAAGTTCAGCAGAGCTGTTATTTTGGCTTACTGAGACATTTTGTCAACGATAGCTCAAAATAATGGACATGCGCTGATGTGGGCTACCTGCTGCCAGCATGTGCGGTGCCATCTATTCAGGACATGTGTTCTAATTTGAGCTCACCTTGGAGAAGCTTTAATTTCGTGCACGTTTTACTTCCGGAGCCTTTTAAGGCGACTTTCAAGTTACAAGAATCGTTTTTGCATTTCAGCGCGGAAGAAGAAGTGACAGAATGGCATTTGGAAGATTTTGACATGGGGCCCTTGCTCGGAAAGGGGGCGTTTGGAGAAGTGTACCTGTGTAAAGAGAAGAGTAACGACTACGTCATAGCATTAAAGGTCAGTACTGAGAATGTAGAGTACATGAACTTATTGATTCGATTATTTCGCTCTTGTAGTAAGCATTCAATTCGTACGGTACACCATTGCTGCCGTACGGTTCTATTATTCGATCTTAGAGGACTTACATGTTGCATCAGCGGCTGCTTGAAGGCCTCATTTATGCGGAGTAATTTATTACACGTTGCCGGAGTAGTATTTAAAAAAAAAGCGCATATAGGTAATCGCGGTGCAGTGTAAAGTGGCATCATGTACGGACCTTGCACGGTTATGACTGGGTGGTTCACTATGTAGAAGTAGCGAAAGAAAGTTTTATTTATATACGATGGTTGAAATATAACATTTCTTCCGAAAACAAAACAGAAATGTGGGTATTTATTTAATTCGCAATGACGTCTAATATTTAACACTCTATCATAGACATAATGTCACTCTGCTTTAGAATCCGGCTGTGGAAACCACAATTACGTTTCTTTCAAGGGTTCCAAAATAAACACCTGCACACGGGGCACAAAATCATCCAGTATATGCTCTCATGCAGACGAGAGTCGTCATATGGTATTAGAGCACAGAGTCCACCAGTTCTATGGACACCGCCTCAGGCGGGCCTGATTTGAACAGCGGTCAACGCAGCCATCTGCCCTAGCAGGCAAATGGTCGCTCTCGCAGAATAAGGCTAATTAAGGAAAATACCCCGTGAAAATTCGGATACAATTATATTCGTTGCTTTCAATAAGGTATACTTTTGATGAAGTTGTAAGAGCATAATGCGCCTTATTTCTTTGTTCATGCTGCTTGTTTAGGGAAAAGTGTGGATTCATTCTTACTAACGCTGGAGGCTCACGCGAAATTATTTAATGACGACGCCCGATAGTTTTATTGCACGATCTTGTATAGCGGTTATTTCTAGCGGGCCGTGCAGTGGACATTTCACGGTCAGAGCCCCCCATTTCTTCCCGTGACCTGCCTCGATTGTCCTGCACACTCTTATCACGAGGAGACTCACTACAATTACCGTCCGAACGCAGTACGTTAGGTCTTCGTTACGATCTAGCTCTTTAGTTCGAATTTGCGGTGTATTGAAACTAATCTTCGAGCTCTATTTCGTTCAACTTACCGAGTCTAGACTGTTTTACGGAACAATGTTGCTCTTCGGTGCTATATGTCTATGTGAAATGCATGTCTCGGTGATTGGCACAAATAAGCCACCGTGCCCTTTATATTTAGAGTCACCGGATATTTAGATTGATGAGCATACACAGAAGCGTCATGTGCCGAGAATGAGTGCACAAAGAAGGCTTTTGAGGTTGTTTCTTTATAAACAAAATCAACATACAAACTCCGCCCTGTCAGAACATGTGGCGTTTGCGACTTCATCTCTCGCTTTTGTAAGCAGCTCGCGAGCGTGCTTTTAGAGACAGGTAAGCGCATGTATTTGCAGCGCCACATATCTGTGTTGCCCTATCTATCGGAAGTCAAGCGCCTGATTTTAGTCGCCACCAAATAAATAAAAAACAACAACGCAGGGTCGAGGAAAGGGTAACCATATAAACGGAGGTGTACCTGCCACAAGGCTTGTAGGATTGCAGGATGATTATGGCAGCGCTGTTAGGTAATAATCTTGGTCCTGCACTGAACGCATCCACTGCTTTTAGAGTTAGGGGCTTAAAATACTGAAGCTGTTTAATATCTGAACTAGGGCTCAGAGACGTCCGAGAGTTTTTCTATGAAAACGCCCGTCGGAAAGTGAAAGCACTCCGAACAGTGCTATACGAACAAGCATTTGGCGAGTTTGCAAAGTAAATGGAAACGAGTACATGTCTCGAAGCTTAATACACGTGTATCCAAGCGGTTTAAGCCATGTGACGCGCTTAGACACGTAATTACCTGCGACTCTGTTAGAACATTTCGCATCTGCTGCCTTGCTTAATGTCCAATCAGCGGCATCCACAACCGTAGGTTTCCTTGCGAGCACGATTCATGATTGGAGTAGTTCAATCTTGCCAACGCATAGTATAAGATGATTCACGATGCTTATATAAAATTGGTGGGAGAAAACAAACGCTTGATCTATACTGAGAAAAATATTTTTTGAAGCCATATATGGTGGGGGGGGGGGGGATGTTTTTCCTATTCTATTGTTTAGGGAGACCAGATATATTACTAGGAAACTCCAGAGAGTGAAAGCCTTCAACCCAACAGACAAGATAATATATTCAGAGAAATGAAGACTAATAAAGAAGTGTAGTGTCCGACATGAGGAAGTATATTACAGAGAGACTTGAGCAGGATGTAAAGAACGGCGGTGACCTAAAAAGAGTGAAAGTTAAGCACAAGCAAAAATCAGCTGTTCGCGCGCAGAGACAAGGGGGACATTGTCGTTAGCAACATGGATATACTAGTAAATGTAGCCGAGGTGTTCTACATTGATTTATACAGTAGAGGACTTTTATCAGCATGATATTGTGAGTAGTGGTAGTAGAGAGGAATCAGATGTTCCGTCGAATATTATTTGGGGAGGATCTGATTTTTTAAAAGGACAGTGAAGAAATAATGGTGAACATTCTGTCCACCCTTGTATGTAATACTTTATCTCCTCCAGAGTACTGGAAGCTTGGAAGAGCGCTACTATTAATCGTAATCCTTAAGAAAGTGGACGTCAAGGATATAAAAAATTAGGCCGATCTGTTTCGTGTTTCCTGTAATCACAAACAGAAACTATAAAATGCTTCGAGAGCCTTTTCTCAAGGCTACTGTACGATTGGCCACGTGCACTGTATGAAACAGGTGATAGAAAAACCCTCGTGATATGAACGACGCCTGACATAAAATTCATGCTTGGAACGAAATCCGCTAGCAAAATTCGTCCGGTTATTCTAAAGCTCACTGATTACCGAGAAAAGGTTTTGGAATTAAAGAACTGCTCAAAGTTTAAGGGATCTGGGCAGTACGACACTCATGATTACTCGCAGAAAATACGCGCTATTAGAAAACCATTGTGGGACAGCACTGCTAGCATCAGGGACCGTAAAGAACGCGTGAAACTAGTATTCGACAAAATAGCAGTGAATGGAAATCTTTACCTATGGAATTTCGATAAACTATAAAAAGTAGCCGTTCCCAATCGAACAAAATTGTGACATGAGAAGAGCTCCTTCCCATTGTAGCTCTTGAACGTTAACTGTCGAAGCGTTGTAAATAAAACTGCAGATTTGGAATACTTGTTTACCATTCAGGATCCTGACGTGGTAGCAATTACTAAAACCTGGTTACATGATGAGATAAATGACAGCGAATTTGTTCCCCCTGAGTTCGGAGGTTAACGTCGGGATCGCAACAATAGCGACGGTGGCGTTGCACTACTGCTTAAGAAAAAACTTTTGCGCATGAATGATCACTAACCTTGAATGTTTGTTGGGCAAAATGCTCTGTGATGAACACTCTGTAATGGCTGGCGTTGTTTACAGACCGCCAGGTTCTGGTTTGGATGTGCTAGAGAACTTGAAAACCTACATTATGAACAGCACGACCATTAATACCAAGTTTGTGCTATGTGGCTATTTTAATCTTCCGGGTAAAGATTGGCCTATATTTTCGTCACGTAGTAGTGATGTTGCCCATAATGAAAAACTCATTAACAATGCGTTTTGTTTCGATTTAAATCAGTTCGTCAGAGATTACACACGTATTCAGGGTAAAAGTAACTCGGTTCTATATCTGGTTTTTGTACGTGGCAACTTCCCCTTTGAAATTCAATGCGAGGTTGTTGATGGCACTTCAGACCATCAAGCTGGCTTAGTTCACTTTAGCTCAATTAAACAAGGTCAACTAATATAGCTCGTGTGCCAGTTTTTTCTTCTGCAGATGACATTAGTATTATAGATAGATCAGAACTATTATTTGGTGAACTTCTAATTGGCGCAAATAACAATCTTGATGACGTAAACTGAATGTGCCTGAAATTCAAGAACACTGTGCTTGCCTATATTCAGCGGTTGGTTGCCTTTACACTTAGGAAAATAAACATGACTAATCCATGGATTACGAGAGATGTAATTCATTTAAAAAGAAAAGTAATCACGAACGGAACAATTTTTACAATGGTCACTTAAGTAGGCTATTATATGAATCTCCTGCTAATTTCTGTCGATTCATATCACCAAACACATCTCGCACTGACAAATTTGTGATAAACAATCGGTCAACATGTGATGAAGCAGAAATCTCAGACGCTTTATATGAACATTTCAAATCGGTCTTCACACGTGATAACTCATGCACACCTCATTTTGCTGAATTTGATTGCCTGCCTGCCATTGAAGACTTGGAAATAACTGGACCGGGCGTGATTAACCTTTTATTAAACTTCGACGAGAGAAAATCCTCTGGGCCAGATGAAATACCCAATTCCTTTTTGAAGAGGTACGCTGAATGGCTGTCGAAATTTCTGACAATTATCTTCAACGCAGCTCTGTCGTCAAGTACTTTGCCGGAAGACTGGAAACTGTCACAAATAAAGCCGTTACATAAAAGCGGAAACAGGCAACTTGTCTCGAATTATCGACCAATAGCTCTAACCTGTACCTGCTGTAAGTTATTGGAGCATATCATTCATAAACAGATTACCGCATTTCTTGAAACTCATTCCATTCTTTCACTAGATCAGCACGGTTTTAGGACGGGTTTCTCGACTGTGACCCAACTTGTTGAAGCAATTCATGATTTTTTATCTGCTATAAACGACCGAAGTCAAATAGGCGCATTATTTTTAGACTTAGCTAAAGCATTCGATAAAATCGCTCACTCGAATATACTAACTAAACTTCGTAGCATATAAAACATTCTATACTCTGTAACTGTTTTCAAGCGTACCTGACATCTAGACACCAATATGTTGTCTATAGAGAATTTTCTTCTAAATTTTTGCCAGTTGAATCCGGGGTACCCCAAGGATCAGTATTTAGACCTTTACTTTTTCTGATTTTTATTATTACATTGTTGATGGTTGTGGCGCAAAGCTCCGGTTATATGCTGACGACTATGTATTGTACTGTGTTATTAATTCACATGAAGAATATGTGAAGTTGAACACTGATCTCAATCGGGTTCTAAAGTGGTTTGCCACCTGGCAGATGTGTGTAAACTATGCCAAAAGTGTGTTTTACCTGTCACAAATAAGAAGCATCCACTGACGTTTGACTATTCAGCTCACGGTAACCAACTTGTCCGAGCTTCTGAATACAAGTACCTAGGTCTTCACATAACTCACGATTTGAGTTGGCACCATCATATTATACACATTGCTAATAAATTCATGACAAAATTACATTACTCGAAGTGATGTCTCCGTAACTCGTCAAAGGATGTTAAGCTGCGTATAAATCTCTAGTGCTACCTCTTTTTGAATACGGCAATATAATTTTGGAACCGCTTACTTTAGTTAATATTAATAGAGTGGAAAGAGTGCAAAAGAAGGCGGTCAGGTTTATCTTCAATCAATGTGGCAAAAAGTCGGTTACGGAACTCAGGGATAGAGGAGGTTTGATTGCATTATCAAACAGAAATAAGATAGCACGCTTGCGTTTCCTGTTTAAAGTTGTAAAAGGCAAATTAAGTAGCAACACGCATGAATTGGTTGCCCTTTCTTCTGGTTATGCTACGAGACGCAGAAATCCTTTTACTTTGCTTCCTCTTCAAACAATGTCTTTTAAGTATTCACTCTTCCCTCGTACGGTAGTAAAGTGGAACGGCCTCGATGGTGCATGGTTTGAGGTGGGAGACATCCAGCAATTTTAGGTGTTTATTGAACGTAGCATGTGAAAAATAGTCATTGTTATTTACAGTCACTTGTTTGTTTTTTAATTCCATTCATGTGTCTAGGATTTCATGTATTTTATCCTTTTGGACAATATTTCATTATTGTTTTTGCTATTGTGATGTTCACTGTGGTCATTCCCACCCTGACACGGCTCCTACCTTCGGGTTAGCAGTATTGCAAATAAATAAATAAACAAATAACTAAATGCCCTACGAGAAGGCATTTATCCCCTTCGAAACCACATGAGTCATGGCTGTATAGCGATATCAAAATGTAGATGGGCCATACGTGAAAATAGTGGAACATTTCTATAGCGACTGCACAGGGACCATGTACAGTCCTCCATCAAGAAAGAAATAAAGTTCCCATAAGGAAGAGTGTTAGGTAAGCAGATAACTGTATGGTTCACCCGCTTCCTTAAAGTAACAATTCGGACACCTCACTTGAGAAAAGTTAGGGAGGATGTTTGATGAAGAGTGCCTCAGTAATATGCGGTTTTTCGGATCACATTGGCGTGCTAAGTAACTCAGGGGACAAATTGTGAACTTTTATATTGATTTATTGAGGAAAAGCGAAATGGTGGGTCTAAATAGTTATATGGAGAAGATTAATGTTTTACAGCCGCGAATACATGAGCGCCAATACATGGTGGAGAAACCGACCTTCAGGTTTCTACATTTTCAACAAAGCCTGTACATATTCCAGCACGACAACAGTATCGTGTGTACAATCGCCAAATAGGCGGCACACGATGTGGGAATGTCTCATAGCACAAACGTCTGGCTTACATACGCCACCAGCCTTATTCCGTTTTTTATTCTCCGGGCACACGTTCGTGAATTTGGTATGGAAGCAAAGACTGTGCGACATTTCTTGCCATAACCTTTTTGAGGCCATGCAGTCTGCGACGAATACGCCGAATGACTGCATGCGTATGTGAATTGTGGTTGGTGAAGAGTACCGACATTTTGGAGTAACTGATTGGAGGACTCAGGAATAAAGTGTGTGCATCATACGCAGCAGAGCGCTGCCAAGTTTTTTACCCGTGATACTTTCAATGAAGTGATAACAGGATTCCAAGAAAGCTGGTAAAAGGCAACACAAAAGTATTTAATTCTTGAGCACTTTTGTGCACAGACTGGAGCGGTAACTGGAAATTATGTAGACTGAAATTCCTATGTTTAAACGCAGATCTGAGAGAGCATGAGAACTCAAAGAAAGGCAACTGATACCTCACCTGTAATTTCGTCGACAAAAATGGTTCTGCATGGCGCAATTCAAATCACGCATGTTCTTAGGGGCCGTCTGGACGCACACGTGAGATCATAGGCGCCTACTGTACGATGAAAGTATTGCCGTTTTGAGTCAGCTGCGATCGCATTGTCTGATAAGGAATAGTGCTATTTAAATGATACTTAATATTTATGCCTTACTTCATTAAATTCGAACGTCCGGCAGATATGTTTCTTCACGATTGTACGTTTTTATTCCCGGGCAATGATTCTATTTATAACTTTATACCGCATTTTTTTTTTATCACGGTAGGTTGGTTACTAATCTTGAAAATGCACAAAAATGTACTCATCCTGTCTAGTTCTGTGTGACTTTAGCATACCGTTGTGTCTTGTGTACGCTCCGTTTCAAAGCGGTTTTTTAAATCATTGGTGTATGTGAATGCTGCAGTCGTCTTTTAGGGGCCCAATCCTTACTGGAACTGAGAAAAACTGAACGCCTGCTTCGCCAAGTGTTCTCTGTCTTTGCCGCTAATTTGCGCTAAGGTGTCTCTTGAATAAAAGGACTCGCTACAGAGTTTCGAAAACTGTACCATCCAGCGTAAATGGTCTTTATGAAGTGAGAAATGTGTTAGCTTTAAAGACCCATCGTCCGTCAGTCAATACTTTACAGACAGCCAAAAGAAACCGTGTTGTTGAAGATCGGAGGCGGACCTTTGAGAGAAAACATTCGCTCTCTCGATGCTCTTGATGCTGCCTCGTTAGCCGACTTTTGCCCCTTGAGGCTGTCTGAAAGAGTACGGGAGCTCACCCCCATAGGTACCAGCAGTCAGCGTAGAGACGCACTACTGGTTAACGCGCCTCATTCGAAAAGCGGAGGCATCAATCCGCCCACCTACGGGTTAACCGAAAACTGCTTGCTCCTTTTTGTATAGCTCCGTGTTAAGGCGGCACAACGAAGTTCAGCGCAGGGTTCCTGTTTCCGCGTAACTTTTCAACGCCTACTAACTTTGCCTGAATTGTTCATCATCACAACTTTGCGCGTGCAGGTACTGGACAAGGAAGCTGTGCAGAGGGCCAACATGGAGGCACAGCTTGTTAGGGAAATTCAGATTCACGGTCAACTGAGGTGAGCTTGCTCGCACTTCGCTGTCGTGAATGCGCTGTTAGTCTAGCTTCTAACACGTTGCGTAGTGGCTTATGCTGTTGCGCAGAGCTTATCCCTGCTTTCTGGGCTTTCCGCATTGGTGGAACTGCCAGCACGAATCAATTGCTTGACTCCCCAATCGTGCCCTGAGGGAAACGGTGAAGGAAGGAATGAAAGTAAGAATGGTGGCAGTCCTAGAGAAGGGCAGCGTATAGAGTCCGTCCCTTGGGTTTTAACGTCATCTGAAATCACACTATAAACAGTTACGTTTTGCTTCCAATGAAACATATAATTCGAACTAGCGTTTAGTACGGTTGCAGAGCAGGAGGCGATGAGAAAGTTGATACAAATCCGGCTTTCCGGGACATGTAATTTTGCGTCAACACACTAATGTAATGTGATCGGTAATATGATCTAAGCATGCTTCTCGTTCAAATTAAACTATGTGTGCACCAATTCGTGCTTTTTGTTAAATTTCTTTTAGTCTCGTTTCTTCTATTTTTGTTTTCACCTTTGAAATAGGAGACTTCACGGGCCTTTTTTCCTGAGATGTCGGCTGAGGGGTCCAACACTGATAAATTTATATATTGCTGCATACCATTCAATTATGTATTTGTCGCAGCTGCTAGCTTGCTGCATTATCTGTGTAATTGTAGAGCACAATTGATTGTCGCGAGACGCAGCTTCATCAGCTACTTTGACGCGAAAGAAGCGCCGAAATGTGTCCCAATGATTTCGGCCGCTACGTATGTTTCTGTAAGGGTCTAGGTTTTGTGGCTTCATCTAGAGGTTTCTGCGCCGCCTTGAAATTGAGTGATGATGGGTGCGACACGTTTTCTTTGTTCGACGGCAACCAAGCATGTTGGCTGTTATCGCCGCCGCCGAATCTCTTAGTTTTTTGCGACCGCAAGTCAGCCAAATAAATGTTTTAATCAGTAAATTCCAAGCCTCTTCTTTCGTCTCCAATGGCCTTGTCCCCAATACGTGACAATATGCCTATTCCATGGGCGTGATTTCAGCTTCCAATGCATTGAAAAAATTGCGCCGGGGAGTTGAACACTTTATAAAAAACCAATGCACAGTTTTTTTGGAAATATTGTGTTAGAAGCGGTCAAATATTCTAAGACATATTTATGAATTTGTTGTTACAGTTTATATACACCTGATATACGCAGGGAAACATTGCTCCTAAATTTGTCGTGAGCTGGCATTGTGTGGTTAAGACTGTGATAGAAACCTACGGGGTCTCTTTTCGAAAAACTTATAGTGTGTAACACACATGCTTACTCCGGATATATTCATTTTTATGGTGTCATTACGCGATAGGTGAAACAATAGCCTTCGTAAGCGCTTTCCCAAAACTTGTTCAGGGTTTTTGGGTACCATTCGTAACGTTGTTCTACAGCGTAGGCTGTTCTTTCCACTGCTTCTTTTTATGCACCGTCCAGGCGCCCAGTCAGTATTAGACGCTGCTACAGGGTCTTCGCGTTTCCTACACCTAACTAAAATTTGAGGGAAGCACACTCCCTAGCCTGAGTGTCCCTCGGTAATTTCGGCGAGTAGACAGAGCTTCCAGAACAGAAGGTCGATCATCGCGTTCTGTTTTATGCTTTGATTGGGGCTTCGCAACGTCCGATTGGGGTTGTCGCTAGGACATGTTCAAGGCTTTGGTGCTAGGTCGTCCCGATGTTTCAAAAATGACCAAGCAAGCAGCACGTGAGCCGATGGTATTCAGACGGCTGATACAGGTTCTTCAAGACAGTGCCGGCAATATATCGAATATAAAGCTGGAAGGTGACAGAGCAGTGTGTCTTTATATTAACAAGGCTCGTTCAGTTTTTCACCACCATGTGGTGGTGCATGAAATGCGTTGGGACCGATGCTCCTCGCGTGCATATGATGACACCTCGACTTTTCGGAGCAACCTGTACGATGTTCTCGTTACCGTACGTGCATGATCGTGATCAGCAGCTTGCACCACAGTCTACATCTGACATGAATAACTTCACGCAGTTTTATTTGGCTCCTACATGGCCCATATCTGCTGGACGCGCTCGTTCGAAGGAGACGCAGAAGGACGCGTACAGGGGATGCAGCGAGAGCATCTTCCTTTTATTGAGAGCAATGCGGGGAGGGATGGGGGGATGGGGACTGTTTCGGTTCCTGTCCGCGTTTCCGGTCTTCAGTACAGTCCGCTTCTGTGAGCGCTTAACCGGAGAGCTCCAGTGTAGAGACGTCACAGCAATGTCACCAAATTTAATTTTCTCTAGTATACTTTGAATATGGCAGAGTTTCTGGAGTTCATTTTGCCAGTTTCTAAGCAATGCAGCCACATTTCTTCACATAAAAAGAGTTGTTTGGTTTCATATATCCCTCCAATGTCTCAACACTCCTTGAATTCATGCTGTACAGAGTGTAATTTACCATGCAGTCCAAAATAATCATTGAACGTTTGTTTGTATATAATCGCACCAGAAATCACGGTGATGTAAATGGCGCACACGTTCCGATTTGTCACGTCGTATATTTCCAGAAGTGGAGTACCTTCGTGTGCAGAAAATATCTGAATTTGGATAAAATCTTGGCAAGACATTATTTTAAATTCTACGAGCTAAAAAGAGTCCCATGTGCGAAGCTTAAGTGTAAAGAATGCGAGGCATTTTGTTTCGTCTCAGGACTTGTAATGGCCAAGTAATTGACAAATTATGCCGCTCCGCGCGTTTAGTCTATTTAGCAGCCCGCAGTAACAGGTAAAAGGCCGTGAATGACGTATTCACTGCAGCGGTGCGTCTGCGTCTGGAAAGCGACCGCTCTAATGAGGAAAACTAATTCTTCAAAAGTCTACAGAGCTTTCCTTGCCTCGAAAAAAAAAATGCGCCTAGGAAAGCGTAAGCGAAAGATACGGTGATCTTACCTCCCAACTTTTTTGACGCGATTACGAGCTTCTCCGCAATGGTCAGGCGCTATGCGAAGCCTGAATATTATTTCAGCTGTAATGGGCTTGAACACTACTTCCAATATAGATTCTACTGCAAACATATGCTTGGTTTACCTAGAAGTGCCATGTCTTCAGTTGTTGGAATCGTTCCAAACTTTCCGAAAAACCAGAGAAGTGATTGCTATGCGTGTCAGTGCTGTTGCGTATGCTTACATTTGCTTGGTCCTTCTTCCATATAAAAATGAGGGAGCATTAGCTAGATAACCAGGTCTTCTGACTGCGTGATCGTTTTTCCTCTCGCGAGAAAGCGCACGTAAAACACTCTTCAAGCCCCTCGTGAGCTTTCCAAAGTAAAAATGCTTGCTAAGAACCCATTTCTGTTTTCTCGTTTTCTGTGTCGGATTGGATCTAAGTGCCTTGTGTATTCCATTTTCTGGCTACTGTTTAAATTCGTGGCACTCCAACATTATTCTAGTTTACTCAAAAGTTTGGTAATACTATAAATAAAAATGTTGAAATATATACTGAAATGCTTAAACATTTTCGCATCACACTTTATGCACCTTTCAATTTATACGTGCGCATACTATACAATGCTATGTTGTACACCACCAATGGTGACAGAATTGCTCAGCGGCTACTTTGTCCCACTTCTCGCAGACACCCGAACATCATTTGCTTATACAATTGGTTCCACGACGAAGACAGGGTCTTCCTCATCTTAGAGTACGCTCCGAAGGGCTCGCTTTTTGACAAGCTTATGAAGGAAGGATGTCTGTCTGAAAACGCAGTCGCAACGGTGAGTTCTCTGCTTCCTTCTGCTTACCCACATTTAATCGTGCTGGATGCTTTGATTCCTACAATCACCCATGCGACGTTTTCCAGACGCCCCTTTTAATGCCGGGCGAAAAGTGCTCTGCCCATGAGCACAAGAATCGGGGTTATCTTTCTATTCGGTCAATAAAGTCGTAATGATTCTATTGCTGAAAGTTGTAATAAAGGCACTGTTGAAACAGGGGTACTGAACGCGCAAGGGCGCGCAAGTGCACACCCACACACACGCACACACACAGACACACACACACGCATGCACCTCACTCTCCCTGTCTCCTTGTGTAGTGTTTTACTCATTTTCACGGCGGGAGCTGCTTGGAACTTGTTTTGTAGAGATGAATTCGAATGCGAGGTGTTGAGTCCCTTCTTGACGCTCATAGAATATGGTTTCAACCGAAAATATAGTTTAAATGCAATGGGAAACCAAGCTAAGCTCTTGCCATGAGGTGGCGTATATAGTATTAAGTGGCCAGTAACTAACTGTCCTGTATAACAAGCGAATCTTCGAAAATATGAATTTAACGTGCGGAATAGCTTGGCAACGCTGTGAGAAGCTTGGGTACAGGTGACTATTTGGGACACTTTCGCGTGCCTTATGAGCGGCGGGAATAAAGAGGGTATTTTTTTACCATTCACAGATACTTACTACCTATGGGTTACGTCGGTGCTGTAGTATAGGTGGATTGTACAGCAATGCTGACTTTGAGCACCTTATACGGTTCGCGTAATTTACGGAGCAAGGTTATGTTGCGAAAGGTATGGTCATGAGAACCTAACTCATGTCAAAATTGTTCTGGATTTAACAATTTGGTTGAAAATAACGAAGCACGAATAAATTTGAAGGCTTGTAGAGTTGGCTCTTCTGAATCAGCGATTGCAGAACAGCGTCCCTCGCATTTAATAAATATGTAATGCACATTCCGCTGGGGTACATCACAAATAAGGGAACTTCGCTTTGGCAACGGTAAGACGTGCTGCGACGTTATTTTATAACAGTACAAAACCAACTCAAGCAATTATGAAATGCGCACTTTTGAGGATCGGTATTTCAGTCACATCACCGATCAAGTACAATTAGGAGCTGAATTTACCTCCGATTGTGCGGTCCTCAATTCGGCATCTTGTTTGTTCCCCATGAAATCTATAACGTAATTTTTATTGCGTAGCGTGACTCAACCGTATTAAATTTGACTATTATATGAATATATCTGCGTGGTTGTGCAATCCACCACTTAAATCGCCACTGAAGTATCTCTCCCGATTTTTGAAACAATTATCTGTGAACTTGAAAAAGAATCATCTAAAAAGCAATAATTGCTTTGGAACGAATCGTTCAGTAGAGGAACTCAATTCTTGAGCCCATTTTAGCAGGATGAAAAGAGCATACAGAAATCTGAGGATATATCAGCCAAAACAGTTAGGTTTGGGAGCATGAGTGGAAGTGGAAGCTAGCAGGAAATGAAACCTTGAGGATTTCCAGACGCCACATGCTTGCTGCAAGTACACTACCTCAAGTTCTTGCGGAGTCCTCTATATGCGGGCACAGCTGCAGGACATTCTAAAACCCGCCACAAAGGTGACATACCGCGTTTCCATCCCAGCCCCACTCAATGCACATAGGTCTCAAGACAGCTTGGATCTCGTGGCACGTGTGGAACGCTCTCAAGAGTATCTGGTTCTAAGCACACGTTCCCGATCACCTAGAAGTGCACACATTGGGGATATCCCTTTGTGGAGTAGGCGTACGTGAAAGTTGACGGCTGTGGCATCAAACTATATTGGGAGCGGCCCTGACAGAAAAAGAAAGTGTTGGCTAGAGACATTTCTCAAATAACTCATTATATCCCCGTTTACTGCAAAAGCTATACTGCATGTCCTTGAGTAGTTACTGTCGGTGATAAGGAATCATTTAGCTGCACGCGCTTGCTAGTAAATTTGCCGAAATCCTAGTAAGCATATTCTTTGGCCGTACTTTCTGCATATAATTTCGGGCGCACCACCATATCGCTAGCAAACGAGAGCACTCACTCACCTATTTGTATTTGCAGGAGCGCCGGAGCGCGTTGTGTTCGCAATAAATGCTGTGAGGGTTGTACGCAGTTCTGCAAGATAAGCCCAGCCTTTTTGATCTCGACTACAATTCAGTGAAATGACAAGTTTTTAGTTATTCCTCACTCGTTGATAAGTAATTTTTCAATAAATAAGAATACCAGAAATTTTTTCTTTCGTTTGGAGAATTCCTGAAGATGCACTGGAAATACCTGATGGGCCCACATATGTGTACATTATTAGCCAACATTCGTTCGACGTCTAAATTATGCTCCTCTTGAGCCATACTTGTCAAAATTTGTAATGATGCAACAATCAAATTGGCATATTTTTGGATATCAGAGTGCTAGATGTTGCAGAACAAACAAAACAATTTAGATACACACATAAGCCGCACACGCGCTACTTTACAAAGAGAAACTTTCATCCTAAAAAAAACGAATTTATGCTTTCTTGCCTTGTGTCTCGTTTAAGATGCTTCCACTGGACTAGTTTCGAAAGCATCACGGTCATAACCGCCATAATTCGCCCAACATAGCGTTTCAGCAGCAACCATAAACGATAAGAAAGGAGGAATGCTGGGCTTCTACAGAGACACTACGAATAAACTTCAAACTTCAAAGTGGTTTTGCATGCTTGAGACCTGCCATCATTGTGGTGCACATGACTAGCACTGGTTCGCAGCACTGTCTTCTTGGGAACCCTAATGGCTGTGTCAGCTAGAAGGGGCTAACACTGGATGATGTGTGAGCGTGGATTTTATGATATAGGGTCCCTGGACGTTGTGGACCCCTTTAATGATGTCATATAGTTATTGGTTTACTTCTCTAGCGTCGAGGGCGACAGAAGTTTCGGGAGCGTTGTATTTTTTAACTTTCAGCAGACCAATAGGCTTAAAATCATGTTTCCTTTTAGGTTTTAACCAATCTTGCCTTGCTGTGTTCGAAGTTGCTAAAGTTGTTCGGTTTCTTCTCACATTAAACAATACTCTAATACATGAGTACTGGAGGTGATAACATTTTAACGTAGAGCAAGTAACAGTAACTCTAGGTGTTTACTGTACGCGCGTGGTTTAAATAATGAATCCATAAGGCATGCCAAGAAGTCAGTTATCGGTAACTGGAAAGGCGAACTGAATAGGGGGATTCGCTGGTCAACGCATGGTGTTGATTGAACTGAAGCCGTCAGTTTGAATGACTAGAACTGGGCGGGAAGTCTTACGAGGTGCACTCATGAGAAACGGGGCTTGTATCGGTATCTTCAATATCATGCCCAGAAAGATGAATCATGTAGAAACAAAACGTTTGCGACATTTAAAAAAAAATCAAATAGAGGGACACGTATTTCAAATATGTTGCAATGTGATAGAAAAAAAAAAGCAGCTGATGACATCCGCATTTATGCCATTTTTGCGTCTAGAGAGAGTCTGCAGATGGCATGTTCCTTGCAAGCTCACGACGAAACCCAAGAGCCGAGAAAATAATTTATTCGTGCGTTGTACCTGAAATGCTTCGGTGCTTCTGGAGAATAAAATTAGACAGTGAAAATGGCATTAGATACCCCATGTTTTCCAGTGTGGCATATAGTTGCCTCAGGTCTCAATCGATTGGGCCTTTTGGGCGGTTAGTTCCCGGTACAATGACAGTAATGCAGTGAACACGCGTGACAGATCTTTGGTCGTCCAGTTGGGAACTGGGTTCTAATATTTCGATGAAAGGGCAATCCAGCCTCTTTTAAATTTTGGTGTGCATTCTTTTTTTGCATTCTTGGACGATACGCTGCGTACCTCGCTCTTACAGCTGCTCATAAGCACTCCTCTCGATGCCTCTCATGCAGTATGTGTTCCAGTTGTGTTCAGCGTTGAACTACCTGCACTCAAGGAACGTTATTCACCGGGACATCAAACCAGAGAACCTTCTGTTAGGCCTCCACGGTGAAATCAAGGTGGCGGATTTCGGGTTGTCGGTGCAAGCTGTGGCCTTTCAGAGGTGGGCACACCGACCAGCTTTCATTAAGTATCGGTCGTCGTTTGTAGTACCTATATGGAGACTACTAGCGCTGTTTACAGTTATGTCTCCATGGTAGGCAATCAGAGCAACGGGTTTGTCTTAACAAAGCGCAAACTAATTTGTTAGGTCCAGAGGGGATTGAAATTTCGAGGTAATGTTTGGCAGGTATAGACAACATTTTATTCTTACTCGGCCAGCTTGCATTTACCGCTCCTTGTAGGGGCGGCTTCGTTCTTCGGTTGGCCGGTGTGCCATCTTTTCAAGCAACGTTTATTTTCCCCTAACAACTAATGATGTGCGAGGCGGGGCTGAAACTGACTTCAAGCGATTAGCCGGGACAGCCGCAGATACTGGGGAACTAGTCTAAGCTAGTTATGAGTTTCAGCACCTCGCTAGAATTGCAAAGAGATGAGCGTGCCTTATTTCACGGTGCATAAACGCGCATGTTGATACTTGCAATGCCCTTTGCAGGCGGAAAACGTTTTGTGGAACTTTGGACTATAGCGCGCCTGAGATGATAACCAAACTACCATACGACAAGAAAGTGGACATCTGGAGCCTAGGAGTACTCATTTACGAGCTGCTCGTGGGAAAAGCTCCATTCCAGGCACCTACCGCTACTCGCACCCAGGAGCGCATCCGAGATGCCACGGTCATGTTCCCGATGCTCATGAGCAACGCCGTGTGCGACCTCGTCGGAAGAGTGAGTAGCCTCCATTGTCTTAAGTAGCTTGAGCTTGAGGCTGGTGGCAATAATTGGCCTTCATGCAAGTCAACAAATCAAACGAGGAGTTCATTATTTTGTCCACACGGCTGGTTAACCAGGCGATTCAAATTATCCATAATGTGTTTTTCAACAACCAAAACATATATTTTTTGTAGTGACTGCTGTTCGTGGCGCGTGTAGGAGACATATATTTCACCTGATAGCTTGTAACGAAAAGAAGAATAATAAACCAATAATTTCGATGTTGGGACATGTAAATATAATACTAAGGTGAAGGCCGTCCAAATTGCGAAATCGTATACAAGGAGAAGTTTTAAAATTTAGCAGTGGAAGTTATAGTGCGTGGTATCAAACGTGAAGAAAACACTAACGAAAACCAAAGTTGGCATTCAACGTTGCACATTGAATAAATTAATTGGCTTTGAGTAAATGCCGACACAGCTTGCTTCTTTTCTCATGTGGAAGATGTCAAACGTGATTCCTGTGACGATATCACGCCACACAGATGCCATTTTTACACTGCGCGATGCAGCAGAACGACCCTCGGCGAGTAGTAAAAAGCCTACCTTTTGGGCTAAAAACGTACGAACAACGATGCCGTTTAGGAATTTTTATAAACTTGGCCTAACTTCACTGTAAAAAATCTTCGCTTTCAAAATATTCATTGCTGGATGAGGTGAAATACGAAACAGTTGATCATAAATTTATGCAATCAGTTTATTACGCACTACGCGCAAATAATATACTCTCTACTGCAAAGCGCACCAGCAGACAAACCGCTCACATACCTTTCATGGCTTTTCAAAGAAGGATCTGAATTAATAATCTCAAGCACAGCATATCCTGTAGCCGCCGCTTTGTGCTCTTACTCCTGATAAGGACAGAACAATGAGAGATGGCTCGACCATGGTCTCCTGAACCAATGTTACTAGACTAGCTGCATATAAACTCTCCGCCCGTGCTTTTAGTGTTGATGTTTTCCTTCCCTCGCAAGCCTCCCGATGCTGGGGCCGCTACATCTTGCTCCGCAGTAGACGGTCCGTCGCAGCCTACAGCTCGCGTAGACGTGTAGCTTGTGTGTGTTTCAGGCTCGCTGCTATTTTTCCTTGGCAAACTTGCGATACCAGGAAAAAGTGGTACTCGCCTAAAACGTCTTGGCCAGTCTCATCGCTGCGTTTACTTGTAGACTGTTTACACCACTGTATCAGAAACCTAGCAAGAAAATGGATGCATCGTGAATAATAATTACTGGCGTATGTACCGAGCTCCTGACAAAAAAACGCAATAGCCACCCATACGCGCATGTCTGTACGCGACCACCCACATATGCGCGCATGGAAACACATAACGTCCACACGCATACGAATGCACACTCATGTAAGCTCCCAAGAACACACGCACATATCATATGCAGACACGGACGCCCACACAAGCTTACCCATACGTGCGTGCCCATACGTGTCCGCGTGCGAGTACATTCAGTCGCACTCACGTACACTAACAACTGCCATGTACACGCAAGCACTCACCCGCAAATACTCCCCACACACACGCACAAATAGCCATTTTCACGTACGCAGACACTCTCGTATACCCACATGCAGGTATAGGCCCCACACGCTGAAACAGACGCACATAAATATGTGCGCCCACATATACCATAGGCGCGTATGTACACACACGCTAGCCCACCTTCACACACACATGCACACACTCACACTTACGTGCACGCGATCGAACTCATATACGCACACAAACGCACAAATACGCACTCACTCCCCAACACGCACGCAGGAATTTACGCAGATACCCACCCACGCAAGAACACATGCGCACAAACACGCACACGTGCACATACGCGCACAAGTGCGGCCAGATACGCGCACACTGACCACACGCATACGCAAACAGGTGCTGACCCTCAGACACACATAGCACACAGGAATGCAAAAAACACGCATGCATGCACGCCCACAGAAACACAAACACACATACATACGCACAGACGCATGCCCACATACGCTCCAACATACGCGCATGCACGCGTAAGCACGCACGTGCGCACGTAGAACAAAGAAAATATGAGAAAGCTGCGCTGCACAGCGCCACCGGCTAGTGAGAGAGGGAAGCAAGTTGCTTCTACAGCTCCATGATGGCGCAGGTACGTGGAGCTCACGCAGAGCCGCCGAGCTTCACAGCTAGAGCTTGTATACTAACTTTTATTTCTAAAGCAACAGCAGAACGTCATGAGGCAACAGAATATGAAGGGATGTCCACACAGTGCTCACTAAAAACGAAAATATTATTCAGGAAGCAATTTCTTAAAAAGGCGCTGTGTGAGCAAGCTCATTTTTGATGCCATAAGGTGAACTACGTATGCAAATATTCATGTCTTTACTGCAATATAGCTATACAATGGGTACTTACAAAACTCTGATCTAACTGCATTGCCTGAGAGGCCTCGAAAATTTCTTTAGCCAGCTGACCTTTGGGTTTATGCACAATTCGCCTGTTTTTATCCAGTCACTGGCAAGAAGAATCACGGCAGTCAACAGCAATGTGGCGCGCGGTGTTCCTCGCATTATGTTTCTGCTCCCTCAGTCTAACATTCAAACAACGATCAGTTTTGCTAACATAGCATCCTCCGCAACCGAAGACGATCGAATATGCTTGGTTTTTTACGAACTTCGCATATTTTACCTCATGCTCTTTCGTACAGACGGGACCAGCTTCACTTGACTTTTCGAGACCATTTACACGAGCACAGATACTTCTCAATTTCACAGGAGCTGAAAACCCGCTGCAGCTCTCCTTACAATTTTTTTCAAATTATAGGAGACGACATGTACGTAACGTATCACAGACATATTTTTTCCTCCGCTCCTTTGGTTGACTGCTGTGCCAGATTTTAACTTCTTCAACATGCCCTCCGCTACTGCTACTAAAATACGAGGATATCCTTCAGTAATGAGCCTCTCAAATGGACAATGAAAGCTGTTGACAGTCCAAGGGGGTGCATTATTTCTTCATGGCGTTACTGAGTCAACACCCGACAATGCCCCTTTTTACGAGCTTTGAGTGAGAGGAACTGTTCGGAAGCTACGGCATTATATTTTTCTCTTCATAGGACCAGCACATACGTGTATCAGTGAAGTACAAAGTCAAGAAATTTTCTAGTCATTCACAGGCGCTTAATGTGTCACTTCAAGAGGCGCAAAAACTTGAAAAATAGACCGAAATGATAGCAATAAATTCTTCACCAAAATTTACCGAATCAGATTTAATCAAAACCAGATAGTCATCTACAAATCAGAAAATCGTACGGCATTTGAACTTATGAGATGATTTTAAGTGTCCGGTAGTGCATAGCTCAATAAAACTCTCTGAGCATTGGAGCAGTGCACGCACCTATGCGCCTCGCTTCTGAATAAAAGCACAGATATACCATTCAGAGTATGTAGATACAAGGTATGTTTCTATAAGGGCCAAAATGTTTTGTACAGAGATGCAAGACGCATTTTGGAAAGTAACTGCTCCGTACCTGTCAATTACTTTACCAGTGCAATTATCACTTTGTCATGTGGGATACAATATTACAAGTGTTTGACGGGAATAGCGAAAGAGCTCAATCATTTGTCCTGGTTATTAGGAACTTTAGTAACTTGCACATCCTTATGCCATGGCTGACAGAAGGCAAAAAGAAAGCCGAATGACAACGAGAAGTGATATTGTTACGCCGCGTAGCGGCGCATGAGAAGCAGAAGAAAGAGAACAAGAAGAAGCAGGGGAAGCGACCCGCGCACAGACTGCATGATCTGGGTTTTGTGAGCCGTGTGCGTTCGTCCTTCATACGATGTTCATCCGTATTAAAACCATTTCATCCGTTACAATATTTGCAAGTACCCACCGAAGCTGCATGTGCAGTGTTCCAATTCGCTGAGTGTTTGAAAAACTGTGGCATGCAGTCAGCTGCTTCATCAGCAGCTCAACTGAGTTCATGTGGCAGCAGCAGCTTCCACTACTTCCAAAGAAACCTTCGAAAAAAGCCAAGATGGATGCTTAACAAAGTTTATAACCAGAAAGTTATTCCTAATCCGGAGGATGTTCAGTGCGTCCTACGCCTCGGCCCAAAGTATGCGGTTCAGCGAAGGATGAAGCCCACTCCCATCCCCCTCCCCTTCCCTTCCTCCCTAGCTACTAGAAATGACACGGCACGTTTCCCGACCAGCTGAAGAGCCTAGGCCATTAGGTGTTTCTGTTTCTCGGACGGAGCGGACATGGTGCTGCGCCCGAGACCTCGAACAAAAAGCCTCCCAATTAACAAGAATGTCACCCACTTGCGGACGAATTCTTTGTTTTTATTAGCCGCGGGCAAAGAATGGAGTTTTTGGGGTATTTCCCAAAGATTGCTTAAGCAAAAAGCGGGCGATGCGGTTTTCTCGGTTTTTAATGAAAACGGAACAGCCCATCTTGCGAAAGCGAAAAAGAAAGCTAAATAATTGTGCGAAAAGTTCGATACAGAAGCCCTGTTTTTATTCATAGATAAGAGTGTATTTTTTTTAGCGCAAAAGCTCACCAATTAGTTATGCCTTTACGGGTGGTTATTTAATAAACAGAACGTAGCAGCAGTGCCTTTTTTTTGAAAGTGAAATTCAATGTTTATTAGATTGAACATGTTTACAAAATGTATAAAAATACAGACGAGGGTCCCATAGTCATAACACTGCACCGGGACCCTCGATAGATCACTACAACAAAATAAATAATAACAGCAAAGTTAGCGAAAGCTTATAACATACAAAACATGGCAAATCGGTATCTTTACACAAAAACAAATGCACTAACACAGAAATTAGGCGAATCAGTAGTTTTACACAAAAACAAAGGCACTAACACAGGTATCAGAAATAAAAAATATAAAACATCAGCAGTTCAACAAATATTCCTTCAAGTTATTCTTAAATGTGGGCAAGGGCATATAAGTTTTCAGTGTTAAAGGCAATGAGTTCCAAAATGAAATGGCTGCAAAAGATGTCGTCATTTTTCTATAATTAGTACGAACTTTCGGGAGTCATCATCATCATCATCATCAGCCTGATTATACCCACTGCAGGGCGAAGGCCTCTCCCATATTTCTCCACTTAACCCGGTTCTGTGCTAGCGGCGTCCACTTGACCCCTGCGAACTTCTTAATCTCATCCGCCCACCTAACTTTCTGCCTCCCCCTGCTACGCTTTCCTTCCCTTGGAATTCAGTTTGTTACCCTAAGCGACCATCGGTTATCCTCTCTTCGCACTACATGTCCTGCCCATGTCCATTTCTTCTTCTTAATTTCCACTAGAATGTCGGTAACTTGAGTTATTTCTCTGACCCACTCTGCACGCTTTCTATCTCTTAATGTTACCCCTACCATTTTTCGTTCCATAGCCCTCTGGGTTGTCCTCAACTTAAGTAGAACTCTCTTGGTTAGCGTCCACGTTTCAGCCCCATAGGTGAGTACAGGCAAGATGCAACTGTTGTATACTTTCCTCTTGAGCGATACCGGTAAGCTGCTAGTCATAATCTGCGAGTGCTTGCCAAATGCGCTCCATCCCAATCTTATTCTTCTTGATATTTCCTTTTCATGGTCCGAATCTGCGGTTACTATCTGTCCTAAGTAGACATATTCGCCTACTATTTCCAGTATTTCGCTACCTAATGTAAACTGCTGTTCCTTCCCGAGACTGTTGAACATTACCTTAGTCTTCTGCATATTGATTTTCAAGCCTACCTTTCTACTTTTTCTGTCTAGGTCATCAATCATTATTTGCAGTTCATCCCCCGAGTTGCTTAGCAAGGCAATGTCATCAGCAAATAGCAGATTACTGAGGTATTCTCCATCTACCCTTATCCCAAACTGCTCCCATTCCAAGTCTCTGAATACTTCCTCTAAACAAGCTGTGAATAGTACTGGGGAGATTGTGTCTCCTTGCCTAACACCTTTCTTTATGGGAATTTTGTTGCTCTCTTTATGTAGAACTATGGTTGCTGTGCAGCCACTATATATATCTTCCAGCACTTTCACGTACGGCTCGTCTACCCCCTGATTTCGCGATGCCTGCATCACCGCCGAGGTTTCAACTGAGTCAAATGCTTTTTCGTAATCAATGAATGCTATCTATAAGGGCTGGTTATATTCCGAGCATTTTTCTATCACCTGATTGATGGTATGAATATGATCGATAGTAGAGTACCGTTTCCGAAACCCTGCTTGATCCTTTGCTTGATTGCAGTCTAAGGTTGTCCTGATTCTATTAGCGATTACCTTACTAAATACCTTATACGTAACAGACAGTAAGCTGATTGGTCTGTAATTTTTAAGGTCCTTAGAGTCCCCTTTCTTGTGAATGAGGATAATGTTTGCATTCTTCAATGCTTCTGGTACCGTCGATGACACCAGGCACTGCGTATACAGGGTGGCCAGTTTTTCTAGCATGATATCCCCCCCGTCCTTCAGCAAATCTGTAGTTATCTGATCCTCTCCAGCTGATTTCCCCCTTTTCATAGTTTCTAGTGCTTTCTTGACCTCGTCCTTCGTTACTGGTGGAACGTCTGACTGTTTTTCCCTACCGCCAATCTCATTACGGTCCTGACTACTTTGGCTACTGTAGAGATCTGTATAGAACTCCTCGGCTACTTTGACTATCTTGTCCATATTAGTGATGATGTTGCCCGCCTTGTCCCTTATAGCATACACCTGGTTTTTGCCTATGCCCAATTTTTTTCTTTACCGCTTTAAGGCTTCCCCCGTTCTTTACAGCATGCTCAATTTTCTCCATGTTATACTTCCTTATATCGGCCACCTTGCGCTTATTGATTAGCTTTGATATCTCGGCCAATTCGATCTGGTCTGTTGGATTGGAAGCTTTCATACTCTGCCGTTTCTTAATCAAATCTTTCGTCTCCTTAGACAGCTTACCGGTATCCTCTCTAACTATCCTACCGCCTACTTCTACCGCGCACTCAGTAATGATATCTCTGACATTATTGCTCATTGCCTCTAGGGTAATGTCGCCATCCTCAGTTAGAGCTGAATGCCTATTCTTTAGCGAGATCCTGAACTCTTCTGCCCTCCCCCTCACCGCTAATTCGTTGATGGGTTTCTTTCTTACTAATCTATTGCTTTCCTTCTTCAGATTTAAGCTGATTCGGGACCTCACCATCCTGTGGTCACTACATCGAACTTTCCCGATTACCTCTACATCCTGCACAATGGCGGGGGTTTGAACACATTATGACGTCGATTTCATTTTTAGTATCTCCGTTAGGACTTTTCCATGGCTATTTCCGGTTCTTCCGTTTGCTGAAGAAGGTATTCATGATTCGTAAGTTATTGCGCTCTGCAAACTCAACTAGTAACTCCCCCCTGCTATTCCTAGAGCCAATGCCATAGTCACCTACTGCATTGTCTCCTGCCTGTTTTTTCCCTACCTTGGCATTGAAGTCGCCCGTTAGTACAGTATACTGCGTCTTTACTTTTCGCATTGCCGATTCTATATCTTCATAGAAGCTTTCAACCGCCTGGTCATCATAACTACATGTAAGTGCATAGGCCTGTACAACCTTCAGTTTATACCGTTCATTAGGCCTAATTACGATGCCCGCAACCCTCTCATTAATACTATAGAATTCATCTATATTACCCGCTATATACTTATTGAGAAGGAAACCTACCCCTAGTTGTCGCCTCTCTGGTAAACCTCGATAACACAGTACATGCCCATCCTTCAGTACAGTATATGCCTCATTCGGCCTCCTAACCTCACTAAGCCCTATGACATCCCATTTCATGCCCTCTAGTTCCTCTAACAGCACTGCTAAACTAGCTTCACTAGCAAGGGTTCCAGCATTAAACGTTGCCAGGGTCAGTTTCCAATGGCGGCCTGTCCAGCGGAGCCAGGCTTTCTTAGCACCCCCTGCTGCGTCACAGGTCTGACCGCCGCCGTGGTCAGTTGTTCCGCAGCCGCTGGTGACTGAGGGCCGGGGTTTTATGGAGCTTATCATAGGAGGTTGTGACCAATTACTGCACCAGGGTGGCCAACTCCTGTTCTGGTGAGGGAGTGCGTTGCCGGATGTGTTTACCGGCATCAGGTCGCACCCCAAACCTGTATATGCAATTCCATCGACACGCGGATTTTTTATTTTTTTTTTGTCATCCGGTGGAGAATTGCGCGGCACCGGGATTTGAACCCCGGTCCTCTTGCATGCGAGGCGGATGTTCTACCGCTACGCCACCGCTGCACGCTTTTTCGGGAGTAGTAAATTGTTATTCGCTGCAAATCTTGTAGAGTTATAGTCCGAAAGTAGTAACGGAATAACAAACTGGAAATGCAAGGTGCTATTCAAGCTGCTTTGGGAAGTTCCTACAAAAACGATTAGCCCTCTTAACTGTTGACGACCCTTATAAGAGAAAGAAATCAAACGACGGTAATTGGATTTTTTTAAATAACTAAGACAAAGTGCTGCGTGCTTGCCCTATTGTCGTCAAAGACATGTATTGTTCTATTCCGCATGAAAAACTGTTAAAGTGTATTGAAGTAAGTGAGAGGAACGGAGCAGTTGCTTTCTAGAATGCATCTCGCTTCTCTGTGCAAAACATTTTGGCCCTGATACAAACCTACCTTGAGTTTACTTACGCTGAATAGGATGGCCACGTTATCGTTCAGAAGAACGGGCAATACCAAGCCGCGTGCGTAGGTCCATTGCTCATCGATTTGGACTGAGGTATGTACGAAAGGACACTTAAAAATCGTCTCACTAGTTCACATGCTGCAAGATTTTCCGCTTTCTAGATGGCTATCTGGTTTTGATGAAATCTTATTCGGTGAATTTCGATGAAGAATGTATTGCTATTGTTTCCGTATTTTTTCATACGTTCTTCCGACTCTTGAAGTGACACTTGAAGTGCCCATGAATGACTGGTAAAATTTCTTGACTTGACCTTGTATTTCACTGTTGCACGTAAATGCTGGTGTTATGAACCGATAGGTAAATGCTGTTGCTTCCATACTGTTTCTTTCATTCAAAACTTGTAAAAAGGGGCACTGTCTTGCATCAGTAATGCCAATCAAGACATCATACACCCACTGGACAGTGAATAGCTCTTATAGTAATGTTGAGAGCGTCGCACTGCTGAATACCCTCTTAATATTCTAGCGACAGTAGCGGACAATGTTGACAAAGTTGAAATCTGATACCACAGTCAGCCACACTAACAGAGACGAAAATTAGTCTGTGGTACCTTATGTTCATGCCGTCTACCATAATTTGAAAAAAAAATTGGAAAGAGAGCTGGAGAAGACGTTTTCAGGTCCTTTGAAATAGAGAAGCATGTGCGAGCATGTAATTGGTTAGAAAAGTCAATTTGAAGCTGGACCCTTGTGTACGAAAAAGGATGAAGTAAAATTTGTGATGTGCGTAAAAAGCCTGGTATATTCGATCCCTTTGGATTAGGGAGGATGCTATGTAGGCCAGACTGCTCGTTATTATAATGATAGGCTTAAGGGAACACAAGAACAATGTCAATAAATCAGTCGACCCCCCCCCCCCCATTGGACCTTACTGCTGTGATTGTTCTTGCCCCCCCACTGTATAACGACTGCCGAATGACAGATACATACAAAGATCATCTGACTAGAGAAATTATCGAAGCGTCAGAGATAATGAAGTTAAGTCAGAGGTGTGTATGTATTCCTTCTGCAGCTATCTTGCAGAAAACACCCGATTTTTTATACTACTGCACCTTATGGTACCAAAACTGCTTGCTCAGAGGGACATTTGTCGTTATTTTTTGTTTGTTTGTTTTTTCAGTTTTTCTTTTTTCAGTGTCACTGGCACATTTATAAGCAATGGCTTCCTTATTAAAACTGTATTTGTAAGTCAGCGTTGTGTGTCGTCCTTTGTTGCCCCTAGCCTCGTGCCGTTGTGCTTTTGGACTATAAATAATGTCTGACGAACGGACCCATCAGCTATTGTTGTATAGTATCGTTTGCCAACCGGCAAGCATGTTTGGCACCTTTCGCAACCCTCTTGATGCATGGCTCAACTGATAAGTGAGCCCGATGGGGGCCGTTTCTAGCGTGGTATTTAAGCGCGTAAGCACTGTATGATTTCGCTAATGCCCACAAAAGACATAATTTTTGTTCCGGCGTGCACTAAAAGTAAGGCTAGGTCGGACTTCTACTTCCAGGGACTAAACATTCTGCTGCTGTGGGACTGTGCATGCGATGGCAGAGCTTTCCTGCCTCCCTTCCTTTCGACTGGAGCATGATAAAACAAGTCGAGAGTGGTATCAAATAGACGGATACTCTAGTGCAAATATCTGTGGTATAATGCAGGGCTTTATTGGAGTTTGCGGAATCGAGTCAAATGTCCAGAGGGAATTCTTTAGCATGGTCCCGAGAATAAGCAACAAAGCAACTCATTAGCAGAATGTTGCATCAGCATATGGGAAAAAATAGGCAGAAAATAAATAGTTACCATGGTAACTGGCCAAGGGCTGTCGTTGAGAATAAAAATGGCGTCAAATTGTGACCGCTTAATATGATTCAGAGGGTAAATCAAGTGGACGCTTAAGTAGCTTTAAGAGCAGAATGGAACATCATTAGAGACTCCACGATGTTGTGTCGGTACCGGGACGTTGTTTCTCTATTATGAGATGGTATTACTATGTCGCTATGTTGTGTTAGAGCAACTCGTCTGTGCCACTCCACGAAACCAGTGAGGTAACCGTGGTCGTCTTGGTACCAGAGTGTTGATCAGTAGGAATTCCTGGTAGCACTCTTCATAATGTGTACGTCGTATAGTGGCAGTGTGGCAGTCAGTGTTACCATTTTGCAGCAGTATATATCCAGGAGTAACAGCTGCACCCTAACACCTAGTAAGCAAAGTCTAGCCACCTAGTACCACGGAGTATGTACCGAACAGATATTGGCAAGAGTAGGCCTTCGGTAGTCTCCCTTATCAGTACACATAGGTGTATTACTTTTTAAGACGTTATACGCCGTCCTATCCACTGAGGCACCCTTCACCTCTCACACTCGCTTTCCTCGTAAAGGCGCGCCGTTCCGTATGCTCTCCTTTTGTTTCTGCTTGCTCCAGATTCATGCCACCTCTTTCGGCTGCCAAAGTCAGCCCTGCTGCCCAGCAGGGGATATGTGCTGCTATGCCATGGTTTTCTTCATACCAAGCAACAAACTCTCGGCCTGAACCGCTGTTATGTTGCGGACATTTGATTATATGATAGCCAAAGAAATGTGCTAAAGACAGATAGCCGGACAGATAAACGGACAGGTATGATAGAGGTAGGTAAATCGTCTTACATAGAACCTGATAGATACATTACCAGCCGGATACAGACAGTAAACCAAAGTAGGTTATTTATATAAGGAGAGATAAGTTGATCATGACAATTTCGCGATTAAACAATGCTAACTATATCATTTCTTCATTCTTGTGCAGCTGCTGAAAAGGCGTGCAGAAGAGCGCCCAACGTTGGACGAAGTGCTGGCGCATGAGTGGGTGACCCTTCGTGCTGACACTTCCGTGGAGTGTAGCACTCTGTAAGGCCGGGGTGACCTCCAAGAAGGATGTGCAGCAGGCCCAAAAATTGGAAGAGCCCAAACGCATGAAAAGACATTGGCATCAATGAGATTCAAGCAGGAATCTGTAGAAACAAAATTTGCAGCTAGGGCTCAGCAATTTCTTGTGGTCGTTCCTGCTGGCCGATCCAATCTGTTCCCTTACAAAAACTGAAGTTTTCGAAAGGTTCTAGAGTTTATCTGCTGCGTTAAACACTGACAGAAAACATTCGAATGAGCTAGTGAAAGAAAATATTACAGCGGATTTAGCTGAGCTGGCCAGATGTGGAGTATGTGCGCAAGCAAGTAGTTTCATTTCGTTTTCTGTTCGCCACATGAGTTCATGACAGGCTTCAGGGAGAATATCGCTGAAATTATGAGTAGAAAACATACTGCTGCTGCGCAATAAAATTTCGGCACCGCTTGAAGCACTTTCAAGGGCAATGCCAAAGAGATTGAAACCACTGTGTACTCATGGAAAATGATGAAGGCGACAGCACCCACTATACAGTAAGAAAGCGCCGTTTAAAATAAGGAAGATATTCGGCTCCTTTTATAGCTGTAGAGCACTCGCTTTTCTAGAACAATTTCTTTCAATATCCTCTAATGGATAACTTTTCAGTGTGTGCGAAGGCCGAAGGTGGAGTATTCCCACACACCTGCTATGGTTTCCCAACTTACCCGGAAAAAAAAAAAAAACTCTAAAACTAAGTCAGGAGAAGGGACTCGGCAGGAATGGGCCTAACAAATCCAGCCGTCGCACGCGGACTCTAGTATACCCACCGGCTCGACAATCTTCTCCCACAATTCAGGCAGGTCGGAGAGGCTGGCAATGACCTATATTTCTAATTCACCCTGGTCGCCAGGGCGTGAGTGGCGTCAAACACAATTGGGGCTTCGTAATTGTAGCTTCATCTAGATTTGAGGACCTGTGAAAATAGGGTCTGAACCAAAACGCCTCTTTGTAGGTAATAGACAATACATATTTACCGCCACCACCACAACTGACTAGTTCCTACAGGGTGCCTCGATGCCTAAACTACGACTGCTAGCAGCGACACTGCTGCATGAATTTCGAAGATTCACTTCGTGTCTTTAGACACAATAGGTGAGTGTCTTAAACATAGAGACAAGGTGGTGGGCTGCCAAGTATGGATAGTCTTCAGTTTATCTATTTTGGCTTTTCTCCTTACTAACATTACTTTTCGAAACGATATGAAAGCTGCTTTCTAAAACTCATAGATTGATCGTGAAACACAGTGCGATATAATAGCAGAAGTAGATTTCTTTAGTATGCTCTAATCGTGCGAGCTGCAAACAGAACGTTTTAATGGGACAAAATCTCTACCCTCATGTTTTGGCGGAGGAGAAAAAAATTCACACTTTGTGATGGTGGCGAACATGTATATCGGACGTTAGCTGAAGAAACACGAAAACATAGCAGTGGTTCATCCTTCGGACGTATGCGATTTGATTGGCGGCGTCAGCTGTTGGCACACTGGTGCGGCAATATAAGTATAATTTAGATGTTTTTGTTTTAATGTTTTGCTCTGATCCCACGGTGTGCATGAGGTCACTGGTAGGCAGACTGTCTCAACGCAGAGGGAAACACCTGTTGTAATGTTAATGTCAAGGGTAAAGGCCAGCATCAGCCCGAACTCGCTGTATGTATCGCTCATACCGCAGCAGACCGCTCTAAAACGTTTTTAGCTCGAACTTCGCCTTAAGAGCAGACTCGACAGGGCATTTAATATCACACTTTGTTTCGGTGAATATCCCTTCGAATGGCATAGCTGTTCCTTACCATACGGTCGTGTGTATGTGCGTGAGTGTGTGTGTGTGTGTGTGTGTGTGTGTGTGTGTGTGTGTGTGTGTGTGTGTGTGTGTGTGTGTGTGTGTGTGTGTGTGTGTGTGTGTGTGTGTGTGTGTGTGTGTGTGTGTGTGTGTGTGTGTGTGTGTGTGTGTGCGTGCGTGCGTGCGTGCGTGCGTCCGTTCGTGCGAGAATGAGGTTGAACGAAGACGGAAAGAAGAAACTGTATGGGATTGTGCCTCATGGTTAATATGCCGCCATCACTTCCGGCATGAAGATAGGAGAGAAAAAAGGGGGAAGTAGAATTTTGCGGTACTTTGGGCCACTAACGTGTGATGAGGCGAAAGCCTTTTTTGGAAACGCGGGTGGTTCCTGCTTCTTCTGTATGATCTGCGGTGCGGCACGCGAGGGCCAACGTAATGGCTCAGCAATGACGGGTCAGCTTCGTATATGCAGTAATCGCCTAGTGATGTCATTGGTCCTGAGTGGCCGTGACGTGATGGTGACGTGAGTCTAATTTATTGTACGTGATCGGATGTGACGTCATGATGTCCCATCCGGTCATGCCTCATGTGGGGTCATGGCCGATGAAATCATCAGGTGATGACATAAAAACTTAGCGGTATTTCGCGGATTCTCGCGAAGAAGTCTGGCATTTCTCGTGGGCGCACACTGATGGCCTTAATGTAGAGAACAGAGTCGCGCGAAGCTGGAGTCGCAGTTGTGTCCTCACCTCAGAGTAAGGCATCCACGTTTATGTCTTGAAGAAACTGGAGAACTGCCCGGACAGCCTTGAATATCTTGATGTTGAGATGAAAGTAGAGATCTACAGCACCCCTTTTTTCTCGCTGCCCATATATACCGCAACAAAACTTCAGTTGGCGCCTGCGTACGCCCATATATCTGTGTGTTTTCGTTTTGTACTTCGCATTGCTCTTTAAGTAAGCTTACCCAACTCGTTCTGACGAAAAGCCGTGCTGTCGTCGTAGTGGTCGTGGTAAAGATTATCATTATTACTAGTCTGAGTTATTACAAAGATGACGAACTGCTCAGAATGGAAAGCCAATGTAAGCTGTTCCGACTTGTCGGTGCATAAATATAAGAAATTACAAGTTATAGAAAATCAAGAACATAAAATATAAAAAATAATAAACAATGCAAAATCAAAAAACAAAAACAAGCATGTTATCAGAGTGACGAAACATCGTCCATATGGGGCGACACTATCGCCTCATGCCCTCAACCGATGAGGTTAAGTGTCACCCCTAAACGTTTTTTATCTTCCTTGTCGTATATGGCATCAGCCCAAACTAGCTGAATGTCCGCAGTAGAGTTAAGGCTCGAACAATCGTGCCTCGACCAGGAATGGAACCACCATCCAAGCAGATTATCTTCCTTGGACCAGGCGCGGTAGAACAATCGCCGTTACCTGCCACACCTCATATAAAAGTGCAGCGCACTGTCACACTGTGTTGTAAATGTCGTCTTTATCAAGTTCCATCTGGAAGAGTTTTGAAGCGAAAGCTTCACTACGCTAGGTAGAGACTCGCTTCGCGTGGGCTTCAATTTGACCTTAATGTGACCTTCAGTTAGCAGGACAAACTGTTTCTAGGTGGTTTAGGTCTCCAAAAATAAATGTGACAGATACTGTGCCATTCCTTTCCTTTAAACCAACACACAATGCCAGCGCGGAACTTGTGCTATGCGATTCAGGTGTCCACAAAAAACTATGACTGATACTCTTTCTTTTTTATACCTAACACATTACGACACTGTGGGCTAGCCATTGACCTACAAGAAACCAGAGGGTAAAGCAGGGATAAAATATACTCTGCCTTCCTTTTCCCAAAACATAATACCACTTGAAGTTCAACTTTGCGGACCACACCACCAGGTCACGTCCTCAACCATGTCATCTTTGACATTTCAAACTTGGAGCAGAGGAGAGAGTGAAAGGGGTGGAGTACGTGAATAATTCCATGGATGACGTCACGTCATGTGATTCTTCGATGGAATCAACCATGACGTCAATCGATGGTTATGAGAACTAGGGGCAACCGCGCTTCGAATCATAGGCAGCCACTGGACGCCAGCGGCGATGATGCTGCGCTTAGCGCGTCGTAGCAATGCCAGTTAATTCGGGCTACGATACAGTTCTACCAAGCGTAACCATGCTGTGAAGCTTTCGCTGATTACTATCTTTAACTATTTAAACTTCTGCTAATTTGTTGCGGTGTGAATAAACGCCCCAGAACCCTCTCCTACTGGGAATCACTGTTTGTCGTATACGCCCACCGAGAGCACGTCGAGACCTGCTACAACTGCTGGGTGACGGGACAGAGGACTGATGCTCGCTCCAAGTCATGGGGAAAGTGCTACCGAAGATGCCGCGGAAAGCTCCCGAAGCCACAATTGGGAAAACTGCCGGTATGCTAACCTGAATGCATCGTATTCGAGGGGAGGGAGGGGGCAAGGGGTGCACACAAACAATCGGAATTTAAAGAATATTCTGCTCAAGAAAATAACATATACAAAGCCAAGAATGCCACGGAACACCATCTCTCTGGGCGCCAACAATTAATGAGGCAAGAGACCGCACTGAACTGGGAAGCTGAAAACTGGGATACTCTTAAGTAGCCAGGGACGGAACCTCTCTGAGCGAGCTGTCGGATCTAAATCAGCAGGTTGAATATGTAGACTCATAAGTGATGTAAACACGCATACTAGAGAGACTTGAACCCCCAGAAATCATATTACGAATTCGAGACTTGTCCAAATATGGGACGCCCATGAGAGCTTCATGAAGGGAAGGAGAAAGCAGATGCGCATTAGAAGGATAAAGAAAATGTCGACTCTTGAACGACAGATGGAATAGTACTCGAACAAACTTCAGAATCAGCACTAGGGACACATTTGCGATGAAATGAATGGGGAATGTGAAAAGAATACCATTGTGTGTAAGTTATTCAGCCATGCCATCAGGTCAGCAACTCCAGCTATATGTTGGGACCATTAGGTGTTCATTGCACTTTACTTTCCGCTGCCACGCGGGCAACAAGTTGGGCATGTTCATGCACTAGAAGCGCCCTAGATATCGATTACCGATTTTTTTTGTCTGATTGGTTTTACTCCCAAAGAGTACGTTCAATAGAAGCCGACGAGTATAATTGTGACAACAAGGTATTATGCGTTTTTCACACGAAACATTATTATTTAAATAGTACTAACCCGTCTATGGAAACCAGAATAGTCCCCATCGTCTATAGGCATAACTAGCTGCACGACACTGTGGTGAAAGTTCCATATTGAATGAGGCCGCATAGAGTTTGCTAAATGCTGTAGCCATTTGCTGCTATTGCAATACAGCCTCCACGGCAACGTATTGGACATTTTCTCTGCTTTCAGTAGCAGGTAAACATATGTGTTGAGTCAGTACTCGAGGAGTAAGCCATGAGGCCTATTCTGCTCGTTCCTGGTATCGTTTGGTTTAAAAATGTTTTCTTAGACGTCCACATCAGCATGTCATACAAATTAATCGAAGTCGAGCGAGAGCTCCAAAAGCTTTTTCTGCAAAAGACAAAGCCAAAATACTTAAATCAACTGAAACGAAAAATTACTTTGCGCTGGTAAGGAAGCTAGCGAGGAAGATCACGAAGCGGGCAGTGGCGCGGGGCGGAGTGCTTGCCCCAGGCCCGTTGGCCATTAAAGCATATTTCATCGTCATGTTATCGCGTCGTTCTGTTTTTGTTGTATCGCCATCACTTGTCATGCCACCACGTAACATTTTGTTTGGAGGTGCGGTTCATCCCCATCCTCGCCTTGCCCCGTCGAAGCCAACCGTACGCGGGTCCATCGGTCGAGAGCCCGTCGAGATCGCCGCCAAGCTTTACCCTAGCCCTTTGTGCTCAGACCCGACCAGCCACTCTCCCCAGCCCCGTCCCCAGCCCTGACCACAACACATGACGACCAGGAAGAGCCCAAAGCCAACCCGACCGACCCTACGACGAAGGAACCTCACGACCACTCGAGCGAAGACAGCACCCCTGCTCAAGCCGTTCGTCGTGTCCATGAGCCTTGGCCTTCGGCGAACGGTGAAGAATGGACCTGATGCTCCGGGGCAAGCATTCATCCCACCTTCACATTCACTGTGATGTCCAGCGTTTCATGTCCTAATCCTTTGTCTGTGTTCATCGCCACTTCATGGAATGAATTTGTAGCAATCGATCGGGACGATCGCTCTGTGGCCCCGGGTAGTGCTACGAAAATGACGAAGCGGGCAGTGGCGCGGGGCGGAGCGCCCGTGCCAGACCCGCTGGCCATTAAAAACATATTTCATCGGCATGTTATCGCGTCGTTCTGTTTTTGTTGTGTCACCGTGTTTCATCACTTGTAATGCCACCACGTAACAATATTTTCGGAAAACATGTCCCTAGTGAGGCATTCCGCCTTTGCATTCAGTAGCGAGTGTTTTTTTCTAAATAAGATCAAACCTGCTACCGCTGGCGTGTAAATGCGGCGCTAATTCACTCCTTTGAGCCGCTAGAGCACTCCAGCAAGCTTGTCGTGTGCGGAGACGAAAACGACGATGCGCGGCCTTTAAGGGAACTATGAAATAAATAAACCTCTTTTCCTTCGATCCCATGCCCAGCGCTTTACCAACTGTGCCACGCCCAGGATCATGAAACGCTCTTCATAATTCCCCTTTTCTATCGTGAAGATGACAGCAGGATTCCGCGAACGACAGATACTGCGCGTTTTCTTTCCTGTAAATGAATTATAGACTGCCGATGAACTTTGATGCGTTTAATGAAATGCTGGTAGTGTTCGACAAGGGGCGCGCGATGTACCGTCACGACAGGTCATGACGTCGCCAGGCGATTCATACATATACAAAGCTGTCCCCGCCTGGCGTCCATCTAGGCATCTGTGGGGCGCCCTTCATTTGCCGCTTCCTCGAACGCCGCACCACACGGCAAACAGAAGCAGACCCAGATGTCTAGGAGGCGTTAGTACAGCAGGCATCAGCGGCGTTTGAAATTTATTTACAGGATAAAAAAGGCGCAGTATCTGTCACAACTGTCCGCGGACACATGTGCCACGCATTACAGGAAGGGAGGAAGGTGGGAGTGAAAAACGCGAGGGAAATACAGGTGCCTTAGTCGATGGCTACGATCTACAGCGCTATAATGGCGTTCGCGTCATTGCACTTTAGGAGTACAAGTGCCCTCTAGAACGTTTTATCTAACGGTTTGGCGAATTTGACTTAGCTCGTCATTTCTATAGCGCCTTTCGAAGAGCCAAGGTGTGTGTGCAATGTTTTCGTTTGAAGCATATCGCGGGAATCTTGCCACATCGCGTAATAGAGAATTGGGCGCATTGGGTTGCGTGCTTAATTAACAGCGCATGTGAAAAAGACACGCGTTCGGATCACAGCAACCAGGTCGAAGCATGACCGGCATTTGATTATACTTGCGGACAAGCTTTTCTGGCTATGCAGCCAAGGCTACGGGGACGGAGCATTTGTCATGATGTTACCACCCCTAAAAGCTTTGGCATATTTGGCCTCAGGTGCGATTTCGGTTTTAGTTCCCCCTTTGCTTTAACGAAAAGCTTCCGAGCCTCCAAATACACAGGAATATCTTTCTTTAGACTACTTAAGCTCCAAGTGAATGTATAATAGCGGTTAATGAATGTACCGCGCTACGTACGATGCCGAAACAAGCGGATTACAAAAGCGCGCAGAAGCAGACGGGTAGAAGCAGCAACAGCAGGCGACGTACGCTTCGGGATATTCTCGGCAGAGGGCGCAGCCATCCCGTTTGCACTAGTTTGTTTTCTTTTTCTTTTGTTGGACTTTTTGGTTTTAGTCGGACTCGTGTAAACTGACGTGCACCAGTTGCATAGAGCAAGACTGTGACATCATCGTCATCATCATCATCATGATCACTAGGGATGTGATCCAACATGTAGTGATCGAGAGCCCAGAACTGCGACCCGCCCCCACTACAACAGCGACAACACCAACGGAGGCGCTTTTGACACCACTCGGTCTACAGTCGACGTCACCACCCGAAGAGACTAGGGTAATCATGAGGGCAATGGAGACGACAAAGCGCCGCCTCGAGGACTGGTGGCGCAACAGAGAAGACTGTTAAATTTCTCTCCTAGCCTGATCCAGAACTTTGTGATCCCCCGATAGAAAGGGGAATGGCCGCATCAGCATCAGCATCATCATCATTAGGGAGCTTACATGCGCCACGGCACAACATGTAGGCTCCGTAGTTTATACGGTGCCGTGCACTGACTGAATTAACGTTCTTCTGGCCTATATCATAATACAATCTATATCTAATAATAACATAAGCGTTCCTGTAATGATCTAATATTCCAGAGCACGATTCGCGTAATTTATCAAGGAACTATATTCCACTGCGCAGTGAGCTGATGCCTTTCGGCTCTGTAGCTTTGGCTGCATACCCGTAAAAACTTGTCCTGCAGTATAGCGACCAGCTCTGCCTCTGTATGGTCGACAGTTCCTCTAACTAGGGAAAGAACCCAAGCTTACTCTCCCAGAGTACTCCTCGTCATCGTTGATGGTCAGCTGGGTGCAGATGAAGTCTTCGTTGTTGATGCCATGGAGGTACGGCGATAAATCGACACCGGATTACGGGTTGCTGGGACTTGAGCCGAAGATCACCCGATGGCGTTTCTTGCCCATTGCGTCCGGGTGTAAACCTGCGCAGGGGCAGAGCAAGCATGAGACTATAAATCGCGGTGTATTCGCTTCATAGACTTCTTGCTGCCGTTTTGACACCTTGATACCTATTATATGACTGCGCACACATGGGTGAGGCTTCGAAGGATATCTCAAAATAACGGCTTGAGGGGCTAGTTGGTGCTGCATAACAGTGCTGCATTACATTCTCATTACAGTTCGTAGTGTGCGCGTGTGTTGTGTATCTTCTCTTGTGTTTGTGTTTGTTGCGCCAAATTTCTCAATACTTCGAAGGATAGTCCGTCATGACCAAAGAAATTCTAAGTGTTGAGTCAGTTCGTCATAGCATAAAGGTAGATGCAGCAAACTATATCTGCCCCTAAGGCGGAGCTTTAACGACCTCCTTATTTTATCCACCTCCAATTCAACCCAGGCTGCAGCTCGCGAGTAACTCCGAGCGACTACACTCGGCCACCGGCCCCGAAGCCACTGCAGTTAATCACGCAGTGCAACGTACTGCTCCCCGTGACGGCGAACTTTGTTACGACTGTAACCGGCGCCAGCTACGCCCTCTGAGTGCACGTGTTTCACCACGCTCTCAAACTCTGCACCTCGGACACGGAGAGTCACGTGACAAAAAGCAGGATGTAGAACTACATCAAGGCTACTTATTGCCGCAGTAGTATGGCTTGCCCTCTCAACACGCTTCTTTTTCCTATTTTGTTCCCTCTGTGATGGCAGGCGCTTTAGTTCTTTACATCGGCTTTTAGTATTTTTTTACTTTTTTCCCTCTTTTCCCAGCAGTGGCAGGTGGGCGAATGGGCAGCTACTAGAGGTGGTCAAGATTTTATGCGCCGATAACACGGCATGTCGGTAGGAAAGGAAAGGCGCAGAATCTGTCCTCCATCTCAGTGGACACCAGTCTCTACTAAATTCGAAAATGAATTGTGGGAATAACAAATGCGAAGAGGAATTCGACACAGCAAACAGAAAAGGTATGCTTGGTTTGTGGGGTTTAACGTCCCAGTGCGACTCAGGCTATGAGAAACGCCGTTGTGGAGGTTTCCGGAAATTTCAACCAACTGGGGTTTCTTAACGTTCACTGACATCGCACAGCAAACGGGCGCCTTGCTTTTCGCCTCCCTCGAAAAGCGGATGCCGAGGCCGGGATTCGATCCTGCACCGTTGGGAACAGTAGTCGAGCGCCGTAACCACTGCACAGCCTCGGCGGGGCAAAAGTTTGCTTGGCACATATCAAATTCAAATTCATTTATTTCTGCCTTGTAATGTTATTTATCAGTACTGTTAGCCCTTATTGGGCCAGAACATGGCCGTAACGTTTATAGCAGCACGAGCACATTTTATCAAGGACAGCGTAAGTTCGCTGTTCAAGCTAATACCGCACTTAAATAAACAGAATCTCCTCCGCGAATGGCTCTTTTCAACGCACTGGCATCTGTGGATTAAAGAAAAACCAAGAGCACGCAAGAATTCAAAACACAAGAGCACAAGAAATAAAAGAAGACCAGGAAAAAGAGTGTGAGTGTTCTCGACTACACTGCACATCAGAATACCACGCACTTAAAGGAAGCACATACCTCATAGATTGCTGTTTTGAAATCATTTATTTAATAGCGCCATAGCGGGAGATAGACTCTTCGAACTGGTCCAGTGAATTAACTTCTGCTGTCCGTGGTAGGCAGTTCCAGTGTTCAATTGTTCATGGGAAAAAAAGAGAACTTAAATGTCTCCGTCGTTACCCGTAGAGGAAGGAACTGTGCAGGGTAGTTTCCGCGTACTCGAAGCGATGATCGTTTTTGACGATACCGCTTTGGTGTCAAAATTGAAATTGGCTTTGTTCATTAAATAAAGGTATTTTAACCTGGCTTTTTGTATTCACTGCGAAAGTTGGGGCAAGTGTAATTTCGCAAGAAGTTCTGTGACCAAGTCTGTCGTTGTGTATTTTGATGGCATAAATCTTCGGCATATCTCTGAACTGTCTCAATTTTATATATTTGGCTTTTTGTGAAAGAATCCAATACAACACATGCATACTCAAGCTTAGGGCGTGCTACGGTCATATAGGCCATAAGTCAGACATATGTAAATGCAAGTCAAAGTCTACGCTTCAAATACCAAAGTTTTTGCTCAGCTGACGCCCAAATTATTATTTCCAGTTCAATCGTCAAATATGATCATCCCGAAATATTTGAAATGCCTGACATGTGAAATAGATTTACTGTCTAGCTCGTAATCGAGATGTAAAATATGTTTAGTATTCCTAGTAGTCCTTGCAAAAAATATTTTATTCTAACTTATTTACATTTTTTCTCTGGAACACCATTGTTGTATAGTGTTTATAAGCCCCAATTCACCAAGACTTTATATCCTCGACTTGAAACATCTCAATAAATGACAATCGTCTGCAAACAAACGAAACGTAATTTTTGGATTTAAATTTTGAGCAATGCCATTAATCTAAATTTAAAATTGTACTGGAACCAGTACGGATCCCTGTGGGCTCCAGACGTTACTGGCAATATTTCAAATATTGTAGAAATATACTACAAGAGTGTGAAAAGAAACTGGACCACATTATACAAACATTGATGCTCCATTCTACAAAATTTGCTCGATTTGCCGAATTCTTAGATGAGGTAGATTTTTGCGTCTCCTAAAAAAATCAGAAATGGTATTGGCCACAATGCCTGCAAACTTTTAACGGACATTTTGCAATGCACTGAGTGCCAGTATGACATAGGCGTTTCCAGAGTTTTAAATCATGCAGATTTTTGTATAGTGGCACACAGAACAACTGAAAAAAAAAATCCTGTTGAAGAATTGTTGTTTAAGACAGTTGGTTTTTTAAATATCTTGGCAGAAACTGTTGATGGAAAACAATTGTCGAGATGTGATTCACTAGGTTCAAAAAAACAATGACAGCATAAAATTTATATGTCAATATGTTCTTCAAAGTCCACGAGGGTGTTGCTGTGGGCTAGTGGATTGAACATTGCGCAATTCACCTTTATAGTAATCTTCAAAATCACCAGCCGACATCAGCATACTGAACCCATGATATTCAGACGAGTGATGATGGTCGTGTAGAACATTTTGCTTAGGTGCAATTATTCAAGTTGGGGAAGTTGCATGAAAGAACACTTGCATAAGTCAGAGTGGGACTGAGGGCTTGTCTCACCCCTTCTCTCATGCGTGTTCTTTCATGCAACTTTCCCATGTATGAAGAGATGAGTTTGCCAGTTGCACAAACAGAGGTGCAACAGCTGAAATAGAATTAAGACATTTTTGGAGCAGCGAAATTGCTTTGCAGCTGTAAAATTTATATTTGGAGGATCTCACAGGAAAAAATAAAAAACTCCAAAACAGTCCGGAAACCTTACTTTTGGCAACTAAAAAAAAATGAAGAGGTGTGAATATCGCACCGTATGAATATGATCCAAACGAAATCTAGTAAGGGCCACCTATCACCGGGGCTTAGTATATTTCCTTCGGAAATCTGGCGTGTACCTTTTTTTGTAAGTAAGCAGTTTGTATTGCAAAGCATGCTATCATACAAAAAAAATAGAAAAAAAGAATGTGAGCCACAAAACCAAGTGGGTTAAGTTTTCAAAATTTAGGGACTGAAAAAAAAAATAATCATCCCCATCATCCTGACTATGCCCACTGCAGGGCGAAGGCCTCTCCCATATTCCTTCAATTAACAAGGAGAAAATTCCAAAGAATATGCACTTTTTTTTCTGCACCTAAAGCGGTTTGACAACCTTAAAGTATCTCATCCTGCTCATAAGGCTCATAAAACAATGCTTTACTGTCTACAAACTCCTTAGCTTGTGTAGTGTGAAGGCAGCTCCAGAAGAGCTGAATTTGAAGCCACGTCTGCGATCAACTTGAGCCCAAAGTAAGCGCACTATGAAAAAAATGGATTCAAAAGCAAACCCAACTGGGAAAGAAAAGAAAAAGCAACTGCCCTACATTATGGCCATTGTAACGAGCAGATAATTACAGTAGTGAAACATGAGATCCGTGCATTAGACGCAAGGAAAAGAGCAAAGAAAGTAAACATCTGGTCAGAACAAGAAATGCAGCAATAATATAATAATAGATTACTGCATGCTGTTTGGTCTAGAATCCAAGCTTCCAACTTTTACTTGAATGCAGGAGCACCGCCTGTAGATATCCATTCATTTTGATCACCAACTAACGAGAACACAAAATCTAAACCGATGAAAGCATATGTAGAGACCACAAGAAATGCATCACAATCTAAATGCAAGACTTTCATTCTAGGCAAGCGGATACAAGACCCTCACAATAAAAACAGCTCATATTGCGATTAAAAATGTAAAATCCTGATGCGGGAAATTAAGATCGGTTGGGCATAGTAGGAACTCAAAATAGTGATTTGTAAATTATGCGGTTTAACGTCCCGCAAAGGCAAATAGGCTATGACAATACAGGATGGCTCAATAATATTTTTGGACATCAGTTAATCCGCTACGTGAACTCACAAGGCACTGTACTTGCTTCTCCATTATACGCTTCTCCATTATACCTCAACGTAAAGCGTAGCTTTTTGGGCTTGGTGGTGCACGAACATAGCCATATTGTAGCGCCAAATAGACAAGACACACGAGAAGATCGCTCGTGTGTCTTCGGTCTTCTCATGTGTCGCGTCTGTTTTGAGCTATAATATAGCTAACCTCAATCTAACCTGCTACGTTGGGATAATCAGCGGAGCAGAAAAGCCACAATGACGGATGGGAAAGTGGTTTGAGTTCCTATACGTCCGGAGCGTTATCTTGATAGTCTGATAAACATTTCATATAGGGAGCTTGCATGAAGCGATGCATGCTGGGTATAATCGGCCATGATGTTGTCGCTGGCAGCAGACGGCTGGAAGCGCAGCCAGGCTGAATGGAGCGAATGCCTTGTCATTTTCGACGGTCCACCGAGCACACAAGCGGCTTTTCATGCGCTGTCCTTATGTGTGTGCAAGACCTTGCAAGATATCAGTGGGCAACGTACGCGTCGACGCTGTGCCTGAAAAATCGGGCGCGCTATGAAGAAAGGCAAAGCAGTGCGGCGCTGACCTGGGCGCAGACGACTGGCTGTACTATGCGTCTGGACCTGTGGCCGCCCGTCGACATCGCCGTATCGCCATGACTTCTAGTTCTGGCGAGTAGTTTGATACTTTCCCGGACTAGCGTCGGTCTCTTAGTGTTGGCCCATGCGAGCCATTCGAGTCGGCAACGCTAGAGGGATCATTTGCCTTCCCGCACTCGTGCATGCGTACTTTTGGAATTGTGAAGAACCCGCAGTCGCCTGTCTGATCGCTCCAGCATCATCTGCGCGCCCTACGCGACCATCCAAACGAGTATGAGTGACGTGCTGCGTCGTCTGCTGCCAGCGACAACATCATGGTGGATTATACCCAGCATGCATCGCTTCATGCAAGCTCCCTATAAAAACATAGTAGGTTTCCTTTACTTTGTCACATAACGTGAACAAGCACAAACAGAAACGCCTAGAACGAGGCCGAGACTGACATATTAGCGCTAATCACCCAACGCTCAAGAAAATAATTTCATTTCGTGAACCCCGTGCGCGTATAGACCAACACCGTGTTTACAAACAAACGGGGCGCTCGCGGTATCGCAGCCGAATGGGGGGGAAAAATAGGGTTAGCGCCCATAGGAATACATGGAACCGAAATATTTCTAAGCAGTTTCCTCATTTCACGAGACACCTATGATGTCCTTGTTCCGTGCAGAGTAACCGTGAATATCCTAGAACAGATCGTGAAAGTATGAAATCTCATGACCGAGGCAAAGTATTTTTAAAACACCGCGAAACGTATGGGGTAAACGCTACTTACCGCAACATTTTTCTCGTTTCGTAGAGCACCAGAAGTGGTGGCCGGTCGTTAAACATTGGCCAGTGCTTTGAAGAAGTATGCTGCGTCATTACTGAGGCGGTCTAAAACTCCCCGAATAAACTATGTTGTGAATCCGGACACCCCCAAAATGCTAATGTGGCGAAACACGTAGTTTTGTTTACAGTCTTTTATGCTGCCGCATGGAGTAAATTAGCTTCAAAATACTGTCCCTCAAGTGATACATCCTAGACAGAATTACATTTAAAAGGCAGTTGTCAAACGCCGTACCGAACGGACCGAACGAGAGTCGCGCATTGCAGCAGACGACAGCGCAGCTGGCGATACCCACCGCGGCCGCCTCCAGCTCCGGAGCGTCTGTTAGCGACAGCGAAGGTGGTGCATTGCCATGTGCAACTGTGCGCAGTCAGTTTATCGTGCTGTGAAGGGTCCAGCAAGTCGTCAAACTTGCAGTACTTGCAAGGGAATGTAGTGCGCCATGAAACATAATGTCGGGGCGTGATACAAGACGCTCGTCAAAAAATGAGAAGGGTTCAACGCTGCTGAACCGAGTAAAATGTTGCGGCGTGTTGTGTTTACATGTGTTTCTATTGGTCGCCCTCCCAACTCGCACCCGCATACGTTTCGAGGCATTTTAAAAATACTTCGCCTCGTTAATGAGATTTCATACTTTCGTGATCTGTTCTGGATGTTCATGGTTTATCTGTACCGAATAACGAGATCATAGGTACGCCGTGAAGTTAGAAAAATGATTTGAAATTTTTCAGGTCCTGTATTCCTATGGGCGCTAAGCCTAGTTTTCACCCCCCAACCAGCCCAGCCTGGCGACAGAAGCGCCACCGCATCACGCTTACGTCACAGATCGGTGTTGGTCTATTAAAGGCAAGAGAGAGTAGTACGCCTATAATTTTTGTTAAAGAAAGGAGAAAGGAAAGGTGGCGTGCCCGTCCGGGGCCCCGGACCGCGGAGCGGACTGAATATGCCGAGAGCCGTTTTCAGTCCGCGTGCACCGAGCGTCCGCCGCGGACCAAGATTGTTTTTGCTCTTCTTGCTTTATCGTCGCCACCTCCGCGTTGCTACGCCCGCGCTTTTCGTCTCGTATTCAGTTCGAGCGGGGCATGTTTCTTGTGCATGCGCTCCGTCATTCGCTCCGTGTTCGCAGCAGTGCATCGTTTTTTGTGTGTTAGTGTGCCAATGTTGAAACTCTCGGTAGAAAGGCGTTCGGCAGCGCGCACGAACAGCGGGGGAGGAGGGTACACGTGGATAGTCAGCTGGCTTCGTATGAATGCTCGACGGCCGGATGGACACGCGGACGCTTGATCACGTGGCAGCAGATCCGTGGTGACGCGCGCGGACCGTCCGTGCTCCGGTCCTTTCTTCTGAACCCACCTTTACAGACGATTACGTAAGCCGTTCAGAAAGCTGCTCGTCTTCGCATCACCGGTGCCGAACCAACAAGTGCGAGCTCAGTTGGTCACGCAAAAACCACTCTTTCAAGCCTTCTTCCTTCGAACCTCTCAAACGTGACACGTTGAAGCAACCGTAGCGCTTGAGCAAAACACAAAGAACACGAACACTGCAAACTTGCCGGCTCGATAAATGCCCGTCTGCTTTAAGCATTACCTGTCGACGGCACTTCGGAGGCACACACACTTCTGCTGAAGTTAAGCACGCGAAATGCAACACATTTCACGATGGTTCACAATCGATGAAGCACATTTACCAACCGTCGAAACGTGGTCGAACCTGTCGTAGCGCAAGCAGCCATGTTAGCGAGCGGAATGTAGCCTGGGTAACTACCGGCGACCGCCTGTCGGTGAAAAGGTGAGGGCATAAAGTAACACAGAAAGTTTGTTTCGGTTTCAGTTTCGTTACAAAAAAGAAAAGAAGCTTGAGTGTATTCTGAGTTTTAGTATTAATTCTTGTGCTGTATTTGGTGTAAAGGCATATTGGCGACAGTATACACCAAAGAAATATCCAGGAAATTGCCAGATGGAGATAATGTAGAATAACGACCTGCTGCTTGCTTTACACTGAGTTTTAAAAGTTTACGTGTGAGTTCAGATGGCAGCATTAATATGATTGTCACTTTCCAGTGATAGTTCAGCGAAGCCGAACAAAGTGCGCATGAAATTTGTTGTAGAACTTGAGCAATTTCGAAAACGAAGCAACTGTCTCAAATTTGTGATCGACAGCATGACAAATGAAGCGGCAGAGTTGGAACCCGAGTTGGAAGTCCGTTGTCTATGGTGCGCAGCCGTGTCTCACTATGCGTGCCGATAATACGGTGCTGAACAAAGCTGCCTAGTAGGTGTGCTGACAAAGATTAGACGACACAGATAACTTTCTCTCTTTCTCATTTCTAATTAGGGCTGCGTGTTTTAAAAGGGCTGTATTCGTTGTGGTATAAGGAAATCGAATGCGGCCCTTTTAAAACATATATGCAATGCGTAATTCGAAGAGGCGCTGTGCTAAGGTGCACAGGCTGGAAACTCTCTGCGTGTACGCACTCAATGTGCCGATTAGATGCAGACATTATCGGCGGCGAAAGTGTATTACCGAGAACTTCACAGAATGCCCACACCCAGTGGAATTAAGGCAATATCAAACCATGTTTGGATGTGGGGGGCCCGGTACGCAGCATGCGCTTTGCAGCTGCAACAGCAAATGTACCAACACGTAATTATACATATCAGTCACCTGGCCTAATTTGAAGAGTATCTTTATTCATTGTGTCGTGTCACCCTCCATGCTTTGGCTCATTCTTTGTTCACTGTCGCTTAAATCTAAGAACCCGAAAATATCACATTTTCTGGAATGGACGCAACATCCTTCGAATATGATCTAATATTATTTCCATTCTCCCTGAGAAATTTCCCACAGTGCGATCAATTTTATAATCAATACATTTCTTATGCACTCTGTAAACCAGTACCAATTGTATTTTCTACTGCAAGTGTCAATGTGAATGATATGTGCATGCTAATTGCAATGCATTTGAAAAAAAAAGAAATTGAACGAAACACAACTTTGCTGAGAGAATAAATATCCAATTCAAACATTCAATATTTTCTCGGGTTCCCGTCGCTGTGTCAATTTTACTATTTTATTTTTTCGCGAAACATATTAACAATAACGCTTTGTGATGAGTACACCATTAGAATATATAGTGTGCTTGCAGCAAAGATTTGTTGCCGCGCCCTTTCTACGTCGTCGTTTGCACCCTTCTGGTAGATGCTCTCGTCTGCACCCTTAACGTAGGGTGCTTCGACGAAATAAGGTGGAAATTTGTGGCACACCCTTTGACGCATCATTAAAGGTGAGATACTGCCATATAGGGCGCGTTATGGGGTGCAAATTGACAGCGCATCCTTTTCTTGCACCTTAAGGGTGAGCAACTGTTTAATGTGCACGGACCACAGAGTGAAATGCCATCTCGTAGGGCTTAGACGATCTAAGAAACATTATCTGACTTCGCGGCGCGGCCTGCTGTGTCCCCACGCCTTGGTCCCCACCAATATATTTTGCACCGTGTGCGGGATCATCGATGCATGAGGGCTATCAAACGAGTAGTTAGCAGTCATGTCTAGTAGCCATCAAAGAGCGGGTTTCTGAGTGCCATTCATGTCACTTAGTTGCCAAAATCAGACTAGCTATGACACCTGTGCGGAAATGGAATAGACCTAAAAGAATTGATCTGGGCTCGAACTTGATTTTACCGGCCCGGTTGATGACAACTGCTATGCGCGTGTGGTTGAAGCAGCCACAAAATACCTCGAAGTTCGTCGCGTACAAATATGAAACCCTGACGATGTCATCAAACAGTTGCGTTTCATTTTCGCCACGTTGGGCAGTCCGTAGATGGTCGTCGGTGAGAATGGTACTTAATTTTCCTGACGAAGCAAAAGGTAGTATTGAAGCGGAACACCACGCGACACGTTGCAAGCGAACCGCATCACCCTGCGAGAAACAGACAGGCCGAGAGAAGGGTCAAGAGGACTAACGTGTGGACAGAAAAACTGCAAAATGAATGTATTGCTTGCCGTCTGGCAAAGTCTCCTTTAGCCGAACACTCAAGTGCTCATGCGACCGTTCAGCACACTGCTGGCAAGCTTACGTTTGAACAACACACAAAAAGAGCCTCAGATTTACTTAATCTCACAAATGCGCCGACTCTAATGAAAATGGAGTATACCACCCATCTGGAAGGGTAACCAACACTCGTCCGCAATATCGCCGGCTCTCTGAATTTGCTGGCTGCTAGCGTCACTAGTAACACTGATCATCGTTTATTTGAGGTCTCTGTGCTCAAAGGTGGTCCATTGCAAAGTAGACACGTGGACCACATGCGATGGCGTTAGACCTCAGAAATCTAAACCTTATTCTCACAACCGGCTTGCTACTGCTCCGTCGCCTTCGTTGCGCCGGCATTTGACAGAGCCGGATGTTAATGGGCCCCATACTCCTCGAAATTGGGAGCCTTGAGCTGTGGGACCTTTCGGGAGATTTCCATGGACCGGCAGTGATAGAGATGCGACTCACCAGTAAGCGCGAGTTAGCTTCTCTCACGTGACTCTATGTGGCGGCTAGCGTGCAGCCCGAGCAAGCGAATAGTTGGCGGAGCAGGATGCCACGAAAGAGTGCCTAGATTCCTCTCGCCCCCGCAGCCGTGATAGCGTATTTGCCCTCCCAAGCCAACTAAAACAAGTCTCATGCCCAAGTATACAAGCGTTGTCATAAATCATTCACTTTAATTTCATTTGTATCTTAGTCGCAGTTCAATATAACGTGGAAACATTGCATGCAGTTATGAATTCCACACATTATCTAGATGGTCAAAACCGTCAACCATATTGTCATGTTGTCTGTGACGATACTTTTCCGTGGGATCGCTAAAGACATAGGGTTAGTACAACCCAGGTTAGAGTGAACGCGGCGGCGGCATTCCCATTTAAACCCACTTCACTTCTTTGCTAGTCATGTTTGCAGACATGACTGTGCGTTGTGAAAATATCAGCAGTCTCTACATCACCTTTGGATGAAATTGAGCTCAATTTACGGCGCATCAATTTGGCAACGTTGGCAAAACGGGGATCATAGTAGCCGCTTGTGTCGTACTTCGCAATGCCATGCGTTGCGGTGCTGCACGTATAATGGTGCGGCAGCGCACTCCACTATTGCTAGTCAAACATTTCCTAGTTCGTTACATGTTTAGGCACTTGTGTGAGTTGGTCAAGGTTGGTAAATGTGGCGGGCTAGTCATTAAGAACGAGACTCAGAAATCTTTGCAGAAATGCAGCCGCTAAGAAGCGCAGGTATGGAGATATGTCCATTTGGCGTGGAAAAGAAACAGTACTCGCACATGAAAAGAAATGCTCGATTCCTTTCAGCGTCTGAAACTCGGTGGCTGAAACAGCGTTAGACAAGTGGCGCGGATCGACATGCGCGATGCGTGTGTATTGCACTTAAGGGGAAGATCAATTGATTGCGAGTCATGTGAAAGTGGACGGTTGTGGTGATAGTGTTCTGTTGCTTATGAGCGAAGGTAAGCTCGTTCTCTAAAACACCAGTGACTTTAACTAGCGCGAACGCTGGCTACTTTGGCTGTTTTGGTGGTTCGACAGGACGCCGGGAACGGATGGCTAAATTGCCGACGGCTCCGAAAACCAAGTTTCTCGCGCGTAATCGACTGACGCGCGCGCAAGAAATACTGTCAACCATGCACGAAACCCCGCGCAGTACATGCTGCGTGTAGTAAAACACGCTACGTACAGCAGAACTATCGCAGTATATACTTATCAGCCTTTATATCACTCGATTTTGCAATGGTAAACAAAAATGCAATGTTAAAATACTCTTCTGTCTTTATTGTTGTATATAGTTGACTTTAAAGGGCGTAAAGTGAGAGAGTAAAATGAAAGTAATGAGTTACTTTTAATAACAATACCCACCAGTGAGTACATTCAACCATGGGAGTGCCGTGATTGCGCTACTCGAGTTTAGCCCAACCTTCTCGCCGCGTTTTACCTCCTTGGTTAAAGAACTCGAAATGGCTTCGCCAATAGATTGGCAGGCGGATGTGCTTACATCTAGTCTGCAAATTTCATTTGGTCTAGTTACATAGAATACTGAGCACAGGTGCTGAACGGTGAACACCTTAAGAAACTGACGTACAGCGCTAAACGTGCGAGCTTTACTTTACCACAAGTCTCAGGAGAGGTTGTAGTGCGTTGTGTTGAGTTGTGTTGTGGTGTGGTGTGCACTGCCACAATTGTCTACGCAACCGAAGGAACCGTGATCCGCCCGGGAGATTTCACCGCTTCTTCGGCAAGTAGTATGAATAGCAGAGGCGCGAAGCGTGCATAACTGGGGACAGTAGAATCCATTAAATGTCTCCTTTGCTCTAGTGTCAGTTTAGTTAGTGTCGCGTAGCAATACTAGTAATCGCAGTCGGGCCTCACTCATTTGAAGGTTGGCGTGCTTAAGCGAAAGCTTGCATGCCCTACGTAAAATCCGAATTGCTAGCCGTTTTTCACAGGTTAGCGCAGTTCTCCGGCAATGCTAAATGAATTTGATAGTGCCGCATTCAATTCACAGGATAGAATTTCACCAATTTTACTCATTTGTTTTGAGCTATTCCGAATTAGTAGCGGAAGAACGCGAAACAATTACCAAGCGGCCGGCTTACGGCGCTTGTGTGTATCGCTTCTCGTGGTTTCCGTCGTGGAGCGTCTAGATGGACGCCCACGAACTGAAATTAAGATCCTAGGTCCCTGGCCACGGCGATCGTCTGCGGTGAAGGCCTCCCAGGCACTGCTCCGCGTTATGAAAAGCACAGGACTGATCGAAAGGCTATGATTTTTTATGTTACGTGATATGACTGTGAAGTGATGTGATGTGACATGTCTGTGATGTAACTGTACTGTCATCACCTATCCCTCTCTCACCCACAACATTTATACCCATCTACCCCTCTCCCCTAGTCCAGGGTAGCAAACCAGTTCCTTTACCGGTTAACCTCCCTGCCTTTCCTCCTCCTCCTCCTCCTCCTCCTCCTCCTCCTCCTCCTCCTCCTCCTCCTCCTCCTCGTCGTGCTTTCCAACTCACTAAGACACTTGGCGACCGTTTTCGGCTGTAATGAGAGGGAGTAACACCACTAGAGTGCTGGCTTTGCGTTTTAAGTTGACGTGCAAAACTACCGTTCTTACGCAAACTATTGCAATGATTGCAGCTACGAAGATTCGGAATTATACAATTTAATATTAAGTGCAGTTAATCTATTTTAGCAGTCTAAAATGAATTGCGCTCAACGTACGTCTAGACAAGCGCGGAAGTGTACCCATGCAGACAAAAACAGAGCCACATTTACACCTGTGTGGCATGTTCGTGGGTAATCTTTATTAGGAATCCCCTTCGGGGACGATATCGGCTATGTTGTAGCGTACGGACTCGTGAACGCGCGAGCTAGAATATCGCAGTGAGCAGAACCGTGCTTATATGCTCACGAGCGAAATGTAAACAAATGTAATGAAGTCCGAAACCATTGGTGCGAGAAATGGGCTTTCATCTGTGACGCGCATTTCGCTTCCACGGAAATATTGCTGTCTTGCATGACTTGTTCCACACTGTCGTAGATGTGGGTTGGTCACCGAAGAAAATTCCGGTAAACTGAACCGATTTACATGGCTACACAAATGAAGAAAATTGTACACAAATTCACACCGGTGACCGTTTCGTCCGGCGTCTTGCAAGCCACCGTCTGCGCCGACGGTTGGCTGTGTTCCGCTCTCTAGGCTTTCCTGTTTCTTTTTTTCTTTTTGCCTCCTTCGTACTAGTGAGACGCCCAGCGTGCGTAGACTCTTGGAACTAGGCAGTCGCGGCGCCAATACGGTACGGCGGCAGTAACAGAAATCCTCGTCGCCTCATCGGCGTCCGCTCACGACCCCTAGTCGGCTCGGATATCTGGCCGGTCTGGCGTCCGCATCTGGTTAGGCCGCCAGCAAACATACGCACACAAACACACAATAACGAGCGGCCGCTCGGCCAGCGATCAGGGTGATGATAGCGCCGTGGTGCCGTCTCCTGACTCTCCTTTCAGTTCTGGCTTTTTTATTTTTTTGTCCCCGACACATACTGTACACGGAAGAAAGAAAACTTTCCTATTTTCTAAGCTTTTTACGCCGAAAATGTTCTTCGAGGTTGCCTATTTTTTAAAAGCCAAACTTTAACAGGTGCACTGCGAAATGAGGCATTCAGGCGCCCGCCTACGGCGCTAAGATATTTCCGCCGAAGAGGGCGCTAATCGCTTGTTCTTGTTGGAATCCCTATACTGGACATAAGCTGCACATCCAGAGCGGGCACTTTGTGTGCGAACATTCTGTACACTCACCGCGTACACACATTCCATACACACATTCCGTAAACGGCGACCACGAGAAAACGATTGCCGGGCTTTAGCATGCTACATTGCGCGTGATATTTGGTTTGCGACACGCAAGTAGCATGCTCACAGAAAACCTTTAAGATACGGTCTCCAAATGCGGCAGCCTCTATTTTTCCCAACCATGGCAATTCCTTTTAAATCTAGCTTGGTAACCTCCTCAAAAGAACACTTGGATCATATCATGCTCTAATTGCTGATGATGCTGCACAACATGAGACAATAGCAGGGGTTGCTTGTCTCTTATTAGCTTTATTAGGCTTTTCTCTCAGCGTGTTCGACTATAGAACCATCTTTACTAGGGATTTTTGAGTATGGTACTAGCCACGCAGAAATAAATTCCTCCCAGGGCAACTGCTGTTATTTCTGTTTGGATATTTTGATTTCTGATATTCAGTAAGATTTTCGTCGCCAGTTCTTGGATCGGGTACCTTCTCACATCAATGAAATTAGTCCTTTGTGGGGGTAATGGCTGCATTGGAATATCAATTATAGAGTCGGACTTTCTCGCGTCGTGTACCCCTGGCCTATCCTGCCATAGTTATCTGCTTTCTCTTGGGTCCCCTTTCTAAGACATTTGGTTTCTTGTTGAAACACTCCAATTATCTTTTATTGCTTTTGAAGACTTACAACATGTACAGTATAAGCGGAATTGAGGCCCCTGCCATTCACGCAAATGCGACGTGTTTTTGACATGTCTTGGGGGTAGGATTACTTCCCCTCATTATTTATTTGCACAAATCTGGGCGTTCTCCCCTACATTGTGCAATGAACCTAAAATAACGGGTTATTTTTATCCTCTCTTGTCACCGTTTGAACTAGCTAAGAAAACATGCTCTGAATATTTGCCTATTTCTAACTTTTTCCAATCTACTCTCATTTGCAGCCACTCACCTTGGCTTCAGAAATGGGGCAGTTAGCTTCGTTGTTCAGAAATAGGTAAATATTACTCCCTCTGTGAACGGTTCTCAGCTACATACATCCATCCATTCCACTGCTCTCATTCGTCTGCTTGGCTTTCCTTAATTATCCTGTTTGCTTTTCATCAGTAGGATTGCCTTGCCTCTCCAATTATACTAATTCATATTATTATTGCGAAGAATTTATGAACTTTTTGCTTTGAATCTCCAATCTCCTGGTGGGCAATGGCGATTCTTAAAAGGCGCAGCAACAGCAACATTGCCCTGCACTCTCGCCAATCTTCCACTGTGGGAATCTGCCATATTCAGAGGCGAGAAGAAGAAGAAATTGAGTGGTCTCGTGCTTTTGCCTCGTGCGCGCGCCAGTGCTTGCTGCGAGCGGCACGCGACTGGGAGGACGCAGCGAAGGTCGACATTAGTTTTCAAGGCTCCCGGCAATGTATCTGCGTGAGGTAAGTCCATGGCAGTGCTTTATGGCAAGCAGCAACTGCAGCCAGTGGTCTGTGCTCTAGCTTGTGCCGGCGGCGTGCCTTCGGCGCGTTTGCTTTGTCTTCTACAGCGAGACTATTGGTAGTTCCATCAGGCCGTGTGCAGCAAGCTCCAATGCCTTGGATGAGGACGTCCTAGCTCAGCATTTGGTTTGGCGTATCATGAGCGACTTCGTGCAGACTGAACTGCGTTTATGTCGCAACGACGAAGCCATGTATGGACTACAAGCGGCTGGTCACTCGAGGCTTTTCCGGAGTATTGCACTCCTCTCCCCAGAATCTTACGATACGTATACGCCGCCACAACCTAAGAAGGAAGCAGCACGAGCAAGAGCTTTTGTCGATTCTGGACCCCACCCGCGCCTGCGGTAACATTAGGAGAATCCAATGGTGCCCTGCGTAGCACCCTTCGCGACGTCATTATCATAAGGGATCAAATAAACCTGTACACTTTGCTCCTCCAGCTTAGGGGATATCGCGAATTGAAGATAAAAATGGAAGAAGGTATTTTTATACATAGTTTAAACAGTGGGAAGCGCACGTATGGAGGTTCTATAGCCCATAATATTTAGAATGCCGTAGTTTTGTGCAAATTAAGCTTAAATGCTAGTGTTGTTTATTAATGCAACATTGGTCTACGGCCACCGTATACTTTGAGCCCGACGGGAGGAGTGGAACAAAGGCCGCACTTGGAAAGTCTGTCCCCAGGTTTTACGTGCAGGCTAGTTCGTGTTCTCGCAGTTGTGTGGTATGTTTCATGGTCACAGTTGACCCGCAGGGGTCGTGCTGGAGAGCACTCCTTCATTTTAGTTTCTTTGCAGAAACTAAGTTCTCCTAACTGTCATACATAACGGTACTGTCACTTAGGTGTACTTAACTTATGTGCGGAACTGCAGCACGGAATCTCCATTCAAACCATTTTCGTTACCCATCATGGCAGCTTTTAGTTCCCTGTTATAAACTGCAAATACCTTTAGTTTTTTTTGTTTTTCTAAAGTGATATAGCTGTCATAAAGACATCTCGAACAGCAACTTTTATAATCAATTAAACAAAAAAAGTCATATTTGTGTTCTGTACCATTGTTTTCGCTTCCATTGTTTTTCTTTATGCAAATCCAGACCACCCGTCGCTGCTACCGTCGCCGTGACAGCGCTTGCCCCGCAGGCAGGGGTTGAATCGCAGCATTCACCCAGCAGTAAGCAGCATCCCATGGCTTCATTGCCCAGATAAAGGTAATTCAACGTGAACGTGCACTTTCCTGGAGCATTAGATCATTAGTAGCTAATTCGCCCTGCTTTGCAGCTAGCTTTTGCGTCTTGCAGGAAGGTTAGGTTCCACCATTTACGAGGGACATCCTTCAGGCAGTACTGGATTTATTTTGTCGTAACCATGGCGTGTGATGGCGTGTGCAGGTGGCCATAGTGTCAGCGGAAAGTTTCCAAGAGCACTGCTGTATTCGTCCTCATCCGCCACCAGATTTGGAAGGTACATTGGTTTAAAGCCTACCAAAGGAGCAGCGAGAGGAAAACAGGTTCTGGACTGAGGACTCCAACTGCTACTCCGGCAACATTTGCAGGCGAGTAAGTCTTTAAGATTTACCCGGCCCTATAATCACGTCAGCGGTTCCCGGCGTAATTTTCTTCAGCGCCTACAGCATGTATGCAGGTCTTATCAGCGGTTTTATGGGAATTCTCTGCAAATGTTAATGTTCGCTGTATTGACAGCGTTGGGCTCTGGCCGTCATGCACCTGCCATGCACACGGCATTGAGGAGAGTGGTCCGGTAATCTAAAATGTTTTCTAGGAATGCTAACAATGATGCAGGATCAATGATATCGGTATTTGTGGTCTGTGAACCCACGGTCAAGTTTCGCCTACGAGGTGTCGTGCTAGAGAAGCAAGGAGCTGAGAATCGGATTTTCTTTTCTCCTTGGTGCGACCTCTCAGCTATCTTAATCATTAACCTTCTCGCTACTGTCTTTAAGTGTACTTAACCTCCAATACGAATCACATGCCACTCTCAATCGACCCGCTAGAAGATTTATTGCAGCGCATGCTAGTCTTTGACTGCCAATAATAGCCTCCGAAACGGATTCTTTTAAAGCGACGTAGCTGTCATGGCTTTTTGGAGCAGCAAACCTATCCAAACTTGTATTTGTCACAATCGCCTGGGCATCTTTACCACTTTTCGTGTGCCTCAGGCAGTGATAGGCATGCTGGCGGCGACAAGTTTAATTGTGTTCGCCTAAGCCGCAGCAGCTACTCCTGTTTTAAAGGTCGGCAGGAAAACTTAAAATTACTGGTGCTTACTGGGACGCATGGACGTTTCGGGATGACTAAACACTGCTTACTATGCTAACTTGTAGTGTGTGCGCGGCACATTTTTATGTTGAATCGCTTGGTAAGGCAACGTATTGTTGGTATTGAGCCAAACGGGTTTCTTTCAGATTATTACGCAACCACCGTCCAGCTTTTTCTTATTACCTTGCCGAAACCGCGGCCGTGGAGTGTTACCGAGCGACGACGCTCAAAGGACATTTCCCAGTAGGGCAATCTTCTTGTCGGTGACACGCAAAGTTCATTTGAAGGAAAGGCTTACGGAGAATCCCTGGCATATTTGCTGCCGAGATTCGTTCATGATAGCAGGGTGAGCTTATTCTTCAAGCAGTAGATGAATGCAGGGCTCGTTGAGCCTTATATTCTACAGAGACGCATGAGTCCTCTGTGGACACACTGTAACGTTCCCTTATTGCAACCGACACGAGAAGAGTGATTTTAAGCATTGGATATGTTATTTCAATTTAAAATGGTGAGCCCCTGAATTATTGCAAGAAGTAAACGCTTGCATTCACTTCACATCAGAATCCGCCGCCTCGCTTTGTTCGACACCGGCTGCTTTTCCAAAAGACGCCTCTGCCGCTTCAAGGTCACGGGTTAGCTGCGATTCTAGATTTGATTATGCTTTATGAGAAGCATGACGTTTCATGCCATAGGAAGCGCTTTTCTGGAAGTAATAGGAAAGATGTACTCGGTACAGCACGAAGACTGCTGGTGGCGGCGACCACTGTGGAGTGCGCGTCTACGAGAACCAGTTATTTGCAATGGGAATTTTGACCTTTGTGAGTATGGCGAATTTTTGGGGGGAGTGGAGGAGGGCGTCGTTTAGTGGTTAGCTTAACGGAGGGGGTGCAGGGAGGGAAAGGCAGCTATAGTCGGATACAATTGAAGAAAGAAGCCGAAATACGCGTCTGCCATTCACGGTAATGGATCAACTGCGGCCTCATGAGAGCCAGCCGATTTCATTAGTAGATATGGCTTCCTTTCAGCGGTAGGCACCGCAGCATTATTAAGTTGTTTCCGACCATACTGAAGCACTGTTCTGAGAATTCTTGTGAATTGCACATTTATCGCCGGTTTTCTTCGAAAATTGTTGGTTGAGATGAGCTGCTGCCCCCTGCTTTCAGTCCCCTGCTGGACTAGTGTCGCACTTTCAAACAAAATTTCTCGCTTGAGTGCAGTGGTGACAAAACTTCAGAGTCGCTCAGAAGATTTTATGCAATAGCGCCGGCATTAACCCTCCTTATATTTATCTCCCTTTGCGGCAGCCAGTAGCAGCCCCGTACTACTTTGGACGTTTTCGATGGAAGCCGCCGACCCCGATAATACAGGACAGGACAACGAAGCTGGCCCCGGTGGAAATGGCAGAGAACCCGAGCAGCGGTAAGACATTCTGTAGGTTTTGTCCGCCAGTGTTTTGGATGATTTCATGTTGCATACAGCATAACTATCTCCTTTGACGTGATTGCAGATTTTATTATAAAGCGAACCTCTGGGGCCTTGCTATGTTGGCATGTGTTTCAGTTATAGTTATTGCCCATACGACACATGCTCGTTGACTAAGACAGATAGGCTTCCCTCCATCCCGCAAATAAATATCCTAATAAATCATCAGAGGGCCCCATGGCATCTCCCCAGACCGCATATGTACTATAACGGGATTCAGGCGTAACGTGGTATTTTCGCTTTTCTCCGGTCAGTTGCAGGGACTAACAGGGCGCCGGCACTGTGCCCGCCGTATGGGTTAGTGTTCGGGAAACTCCAAACACGTGGAGGCACGATCCCCTTCAGGCTCATTTTTGTTTTAAACAGATGACGCAGCCGTGGGTCGGCACCCCATTGCACGTCATATTAACGGCCCTTAAGAGGTAGAAGTTGCTGTGGAGCTCAGCACTTGTTCAATTAGCTCTTCACCTCGCACCATCTGAGTAAGACAGTTACTGCGCCCCTCCATTCCTTGTCTTTGCTTCACAAACCAACGATGTGTATGCGCCCATCCGCTCTGAAGGAACATTTCTGCCCTCGCCTGCTTCACTGGAAGCGCGCCCTTACACTGGAACTTAGCAGAGATATGGTGATTATTGCATTACACCGCGCCTGGTGCAGAAGCTGATTTTGTATTATTGGATCAGCCTTTACAGGTTGCTGCTTTTACACGTAGAAAAAAGTATGTGGGAAAAGGTATAATTGTGAGAAAAAAAAGGTCTAAACAATGTTACTAACAAACGTAGTAGGGTATATATAGTCTTGGCAAAAGTGTAGAGCCCACGGGGTCTGCTTTTGAGCCGTGTAGTGGCGCTGATTAAGAATTAGGAGATCCTTCCCATTGGAGAGGGTAGGGAGAAAAATCTTCTTACTATCTAGAGGATTGGAACTCTGCAAATCCATTACAAGCCGCACGAATTGGCTCAGAAGTAGATCCCCTAGAATCTACTTTTCTGCCAGTGACTCTACTTACACTTTAGCATTTATTACAAACGAGGTTGATATCGCAAGTGGTTAAGGGCGTTAGTGCTTGTCAAACCTTTTTACAGCTCTTATAAGGCTTTTTTGCTTTTTATAAGTTGACCCTAGCGGGAATTAAATTCTGCAATGTATTCCATCCGGAGAGTTAAAAATTAACCAGGTACTTCGCGCTTACAATTGCCGCTGTCATTCTCGAAGGCTCTCCCTAGAAACACCACAGACACCTAGACAAGACGTTTTTGTCGGCCAGGTCTACTACAATTTTTCGTATCTCCCGAAGTGGAGCGGGTAGCACGGGCTTAGCTGGGATATACGAGTTTAACAAGAGCCCTGCTAAACGAAATCAGAACTGTGGGAACCAACGGAAGAGCGCGGCTTTCAATGTTGACCTGGCTACTCCTCGTTTTAGGGTTAACGCCTCAACTTTGCGATAGGAAGAAGCCGCCGTGACAGCTGACTGCCTATTTTAGCATTCTCTTCACGTCACTGACAGCCAGGCCCCCACGCTCGATGTTTTCGCTTTAGTAGATTGGCGTTGCTTTTCTTTTTATGCTCCTCCGCTTACATTTAGGCATTGGGGGAAGCCATCCTCACAGTCGACTGTCACAGCACTCTGGCGAAGCCTCGGCTATCCTGCACGTTTGAGTGTATTAGAGAAAAGGAATGGCATGATCGGGATTTTTATTAATTTCGGAGGCACATGATTTGCCAATAACAACGCATCAATTTTAACTCAGACAAAGCTTTGCAAAGGGTGACCTAGCTTGGTCCTAATGAGACAAAGCAGAACGCTGGGTTTAAATATTAGGTCGAAGAAATGTAACTTCAATTTCTACAATATCAGATCGGAGCGTAACTTTACACTACGCAGTGAAGCACTGGTAGCGGTAAAGGAATAGATATAATTAGGACACGTAGTGACCGACAATCTGGACCACGTGAATGCAATAACAATTGGTAACTTACAATCGAATGGGGTGCACTTGGCAGACGCACGCAGGGGATGAAACCCAGTTTGTCTCTATGCCCCAAGAGTAAACTATATAGCAACAGTATCCTATATTAGTACTACACTACATGGCGCGAATGGGAGACTAACGGAAAGGGTTGGACTTGAAGTGAGGACAGCGCATAAATGTAATCAAAGGAAGTAATAGGTGAAAGAGATACAGGTAATAGCAGTTTGAGTCAGGGTAAGATTCTGAGTTAGTAGCATCTAAACAGAAATCCGGAAGTGCCCTACTGAAAAACCAAAAGTTCTACGGGGAAATAACCTCATAAAATCTCATCTAATCGCATAGACCATCACACGGTGCACATCATTATCATAAATTATCGTTCATGATAATGTACAAGAAACTATGAGACCTTATGCAATTATATGCGACTTGTATGGAATTTCTTATGTGAATTCAGTGAGATTGTGTGAGAATATGTGAGGTTATTGCCTTATACAATTTTTTCAGTAGGCTGGCCATGGACCATCCAGAAAAAATCATAGAGGTCTCCATGGTCATGGCCATGGAGAAGCTAAGTAATGTGAAAGCGAAATAACCGTTTGAAAGCAACCAAGTAGATTCTAACAGGATCACACTTAACAGGGGGTGGCAGAGTTTGGCTGAGAATGGGAAGTTTTTATGGGTGGAGTTTGTTGCAGCTGACATAGTCAACTGGAGGGAGCGACCGTTCTCCTGCAGTGTGGGAAGGTAAGCTGACGATGATGGGAAACGTAGTCTTGGTAAAAAGTCCTGAAGCCAATGGATTTTCGTCTTAGCCGTAAAATGGAAACGTCATTTAATCATTAAAGCTCAAACGTCTTTTAGAATGCTCCGAGATGATTTATTATCACTGCAAGAAACTGTCTCATAGCATTTCCCGGGCTTTTATTCTTTATTGGCACCGTGGCGGCTTCATTTCGAGACCGAGAGAAAAAACGTCCAGCCTTGTGGCCTTTGACCAAGACTACACATAGCCGGGGAAGCAATAGTGTTTTGGTGTCAAAAAAGCCATAATGAACATTGTGTAACATTTTCTTTTTCGGAGCGCATTAAATGTAATCAAACGATCACAAGCCGCGCTGTAAATTTAGTTTACTGTGGCATTTTTCCAACGACCGCTCAAAAGGACACACATAAGCTGGTGAGGGCTAAGTGCCGCCAGCATGTACGGTGCATTTTTTTTGTTGTTGACATGCGTGCCAATTCGAGCTTACCTTAGAGGAGCATTCAATTCGTGCACTTTTTACTTCCGGAGTCTTGTGTTGTGACTGTCATAATAGAAAAGTTTTTTTTCATTGTTTTCGCATTTCAGCGCTGAAGAGGACGTGACAGTGTGGCGCCTCGCAAACTTCGAGAAGGGGAAACTTCTAGGAAGTGGAGGATTTGGAGAAGTTTACTTAGCTAGGGAGAGAAACACCGGCTACCTGGTAGCCCTGAAGGTCGGTACTGAGAAAGCATACGATCAGTATATGAAATTGGTGTTTCGAACATTGCGCTTTTGTAGAGCGCATTTTATTCGCACAACAAGTCATTGCATCCGCATGGTTCAATTAAGCGTTCTTAGATGCCCTTACATGCGGCATCAGCGGCTGCTCGGTGGCCTCATTTATGCGGAGTAAATTTTCTATGTTGCAGAACAGTATTTAAAAAGACAGCGATAGGTTTGGCGGCTTGTACAGACTAGTTGTGCAGCAAGGTGGTATGAACTGCGAAATGCAGTATAATGAATGGACGCTTAACAATCTACAATTAACGAACGAATGCTGTATTTTATGGGAAAGTTTAAATATAATTGTTTCAGAGAACAAAACAGACAATCGTAATACTGCATCACGGATATAACATCGCTTTGTTGTTGAATCCGCATGTACAACAACGACGTTTCTCTAACGGATTCTAAAATAAAAATCTAAGCGCTATACAAAATCACGCGGTATATGCTCTCATGCACACGACAGCCAGCATATGGTTTCAGAGCACCGGAATTCACTGGTTCTTAAATATAACGGCAAAGGCTGGCCTACCTTGAACTGCGGTGAACTCATCAGCTGCCCGAGCAGGCCGATGGTCGCTCCCGCGGAGGGAGGTTAAGTGAAACAGGCCGAGAGAATGAATTGGGCCCCATTTCTTTGTTCGTGCTGCTTGTTTAGTGAATAGTGTGGATTGATTCTAAATAACGCTGATGTAGAGCAAAACTCGCCCAAAATTAACGACGATGCCGGATAGTTTTATTGCACGATCTTGTATAGCCGTTATTCCGAGCGGGCTGTGAAGTGGACATTTCTTAGTCAGACCTCAACATGTCGACCCGTGCCCTGCCTCTAGTGTCACGAGGGGACTCATACGATCACTGTCTCCACGCAGCATGTCAGCGCTTTCTTATGATTGAGCTCTTCAGTTTGAACTGCGGTTGATTCGGACAAATCTTTGAGCTTTCTTTAGTTCAACCTACCAGCACTAGACTGTATTTTACGGAATAATGTTGCTCTTCGGTGTTCTATTTTTTGGCACAAATGGGCCTCCGTGACCGGAAATTTCGATTCATGATCAATCACAGCTGCTTCATCTGCAGAGAATGAGTGCACAAAGAATGCTTTGAGGTTATGTTTTTTTTTATCAACAAGAATTCTAGAGGGCACTTTGGTCTACTAAAGTGCGATGAGGCGAAAGTCCTGATAGCGTGGTGGATCGTAGTCCTCCACTACGGCACCTCTATCTCTCCCTCTTCTTTCACTTCCACTTCCTCCCATTCTTTACAGCGTGGTACGTGTGACCGCTGAGAATTTTGACAGATACTGGGCCTTTTCTATCCGTAAAATCAATTTCAAATGCCGCTGATGCCTGCTGTACTAACGCCTCCTGGACATCTGGGTCTGTTTGTTGTGTCGTGCGATGTTCGAAGAAGCGGCAAATGAAAGGCGCCGCACGGACGCCTGGACCGGACGCCCGGCGGGGTCAGCTTCGTACGTGGATGAATCGCCTGGTGACGTCATGACCTGTCGTGACGGTACATCGCGCGCCCCTTGCCGAACACAACCAGCATTTCATTGAAGGCAGCAAAGTTCACCGGCGTTTTATAATTCGTTTACAGGAAAGGGAAGGCGCAGTATCTGTCACTCGCGAAATCCCGCTATCATCCTCACAGTAGACAAGGAAAATTATGAAAAGCGTTTTACGATCCGAGGCGTGGCGCAGTGGTGAAGCGCTCGGCTGTAGAGGCAAGGAAGGGAGGTTCGATTCCGGGTTGAGACAAGATTTACTAATTTATTTTTAACTGTCACTCTCGAATCCGTGACACCTCTGCTGACAGCTTTGTGTCGACAACGTTGAGACATTAAAGGCTTTCACATTAAAATAGACCTACACACTCTGCTCAACCAGAACATGTGGCGTTTGCATCATCATATCTCGCTTCGCGGTAGGCAGCTCGCGAGCATTCTTTGTAAAGACAAGTAATCTCCTGTATTTGCAGCGCCACATATTTCTATTGCCCTATATATATAAATTCAAGCGCGTGATGTTAGTCGTCACCAAATTAAAAGCAGCAATGCAGTTTTGAGGAAGGGCAACCATACAATCAGACTTGCAGCTTGCCACAAGGATTCAGATTACAGCGGGAATATGATAGCCCTGGTAGGTAATAATCTTGGTACAGCACTGGACACATCGTCTGCTTTTAGGGTTGAGGGCTTACCGTACAGCAGCTGTTTAAAATTTTTATTAGGGCCCAGAGACGTCCGAGAGTTTTTCTGCGAAAACGCCAGATGCGGTCACGCCAAATGTTCTTGTACGTGTCTGTAAGATTCCATCAGAACGTGAAAGCACTCCAAACAATGCTATACGAACTAGCCTTTGGCGGAGTTTGCAAATTGAATGGAAAAGAGTACATGTCTGGAGGCTCAATGCACGTGTATCCAAGCGTCTTAAGCCATGTGACACGCTTAGAGACGTAATTACCTGCGACTCTGTTAGAACATTTCTCGTCTGCTACCTTGCTTGACGTCCAATCAGCGGCAGCCATTAGACGGTAGGCTTCCTTGCGAGTGCGCTTCATAATTGGAGTAGTTCAATCTGACCAACGAATGATATAAGACGATGTACGAAGCCAATATAATATTGGTACAAGCAAAGAAACGTATATCAAATTATACTGAAAAATAAATTGCTTAAAGCTAGATACGACGCTTTCCGTATTCCACTATTTATGGAGACCACAGATGTTACAAAGAAACTCCAGAGCGTGAAAGCTCACAACAGAGAAGATAAAATACACAGAGAAATCAAAAGTAATTAATAAGCGTAAAATTTTCGACGTAAGCAAGTATAGGACTGAGAGAACTGAGCATCCTAGAAGCAACGGCGGTAGCCTAAAACAGGTGAAGAGGAAAGTACGCATGAGCAAAAATCAGCTGTAGCGGACATTGTCTTTGGCAACATTGATAAGGTAGTCAAAGTAGGCGAGGAGTTCTCCCAGTTCTATACAGGAAATAACTTCATCAGGATGATAACATGAGTAGGGATAGTACACAGGGATCAGTTGTTCCTTGGAATAATTATGTTGGGATGACGAAGTAACGGAATTTGTGAAAGACAGTGAAGAGATAATTCTGACCCATCTGACCATCCTTTATGCGCAATGCTTTATGATATCGAGATACCGGAATGTTAGAAGAATGCTACCATCATCTTAATCGAACGATCGATCAAATAGAGACTATCAAACAGGTGACAGAAAAAAGACTCTCTGAATATATACGGCGCCTTACATAGCATTCATAGATTACGAGAAAGCATTTAACTTCTTCAAAAGTGCATCAGTAACGCAGGAGTAACGAATTGAAGGTGCAGATGAGCCATATGAGAACATACGGGAAAGTAGTGGATGCACAGCGACCGTTGTCATTCACACTCAAAGAAATAAAATACTTATAAGGAAGGGGGTTAGGTAAGGAGATTTCAGTACTTTTCACCACTTGCTTAGAGGAACTATTCAGAGAGCCCTACTAATAACAGTTAGGGATGATGTTTGATGGAGAGTGCCTCAGTAATATGCGATTTGCTGATCACATCATGTTGCTAAACAATTCAGAGGAAGAATTGTGAAGTGTGAATGATCACTTATGCAGGAAAAGCAGAATGTTGGGCCTAACGATTAACATGGAGAAGACTACAGTAGTGTTTAACAACCTCCAAAAGAACAGTTTAGAATGGGTGTTGAGATCCTGCAATCGGTAAAAGAATTCGGCTACTTAGGGTAGGCAGTAGCCTTAGTTACGGAAAATAATTAGGAGAATCAGACTGAGATGGGCGCATTTGGCAAATATTCTAAGATTATGAATGTCAGCTTACCAGTATCATTGAAGACGCATGTAAATAACAGCTGTATCGCGCCGGTGGTCACTAAAGGGGCAACAAGGTAGAGGCTAACGAAAAGTGTTGAACTTAAAATGAGGGCAACGCAGAGACCTACGGAACGGACATTGTGGTTGTCACGCTAAGAGTCCAAACGCGTGCAGAGTGTGTCACTGAACAAATGCAGGTTACTAATGGTGTCTTCAGCTGACGGCACTAGTGGAGCACTGCTGTAGAGCCTGACAAACCAACACCGCCACAATCGCAACATTTTGCAGCATTCACCGGCGTCTATGGTTAGCACTAGCTCAACACACCGTTTGTAGGAACGTAGCATAGCCTCTGAGATAGTTAAGGGTCTTGGAGGCTATGCAGGAGTTCACACAAAACTCCACGAGTGCCGTCAGTCGAAGATACCATAACATTCTTTTCAGAATTAAAGGAAGTGGCCACGGGTAGGTGATGTCCTTGAGGAGGCAAGATAGCAGGGGGCGGCGCGCGCGGAAAGTTAGGTGGGCTGATGAGATTAGGGAGTCTACGAGGATCATGTAGGTGCGGCTAGCGCAGGGCTGGGTTAATTGGATGGATAAGGGAGACGAATTTTCCCCGCTGAGATATATCCAGGCTGATGATAATGAATTACCAAAGTGAGGTTGCTTTTTTGATAGCTAGGACAACACCTATTACTTTTTTTTGCTTCCAATGCCAGGGGCATTACAGAGGAAAGAAAGGCCACTGAAGTTATTGAGCTGCGCCACGCAGTAACACCTCCGCAATGGAGGAAACAAGCGTAAAGCCGCTGCCTTGGGCATATCATATTTTTGTTGCGAAAACATTTCCTCAGCGGGTAAATCGCGAACCCAGGAGCTCTGTGTGAAGCCCCTACTTTTAGTCTTACCGGAATAAATATACGTCGCATTAGATTCGAAAAAAAAAAACTGCTTGTGGGGAAGTAATTGCAGAACCTTATAGCTATTGCAGCAGCCAATCATCCCACGTATTTAACAGCCACTCTGCCTTAGTGTGCATTGCATGCCGTCATCTTCATCAACTTCCATCCATGCGCATTCGATCGTCACCACCGAGATATGGACAAATAGCGCATTCCAGCGGCCTACTTCACAACTACAGATGGGCAATAAAGAGTCGGCCAATGAAGCTGCGTGCGCAGATCCGATTCGTGGAACGAGGTGTCTCCTCGCCACTGTACTCACTCCAGTGCACGCACAATTGTTTGCTGATCTGCTATCTCCCATCTGGTATTCGTGAAATTATCTGCTGGAAAAGAAGGTGATGCACCCGCCTTGTTGAATTCTCGGTGGTGACGATTACGTTCAAACACGCATCGCTATCGCATTGGTCTCCTAAGGTGCGTATAGCAGTCGCAGAATTTCATGGTCCGCTGCCACTCACGTTTACTGCCACCTCCGATTCCGCCGATCGTTGCTTGAAGCTTTATTTTGTAACCCTATGGCATCGAACTGAAAGCAAAGTGAAACATGACATTTGGCCGATTTGCTAAATCAGCCGAAATTTTTTTTTAGTCGAGTGTGTTAACAACGGCCTACCTGTCCCATGTACAGTCTTTCTTTAAGTGTAAAGCTCAGAGTGCCCGCTTCTGAGCCACTTCGTGCGGCTTGTAATGCATTGCCAGTGTTCCGAATTTCTCGATGTAAATAGATCTTTTTGTTCGACCCTGTCCAATGGGAACGGCATCCACTTATGCTAAATCAGCGTCACTACACGGCTCAGAAACCGTCTTTCTGGGCTCCACACGTTTGACCAAAGCTGTACATATTCCAGCCCGACAACAATATTATATGCAAGATAACCAAATGACGGCACATGATGTGGGAATGTTTCATAGAACAAATGTCTGGGTTGCATACGCCCCCAGCTTTCTTCTCTTTTTATTTACCGAGCACACGTTCGTGAATTTGCCGAGGGAGAAAAAATCATGCGACATCTCTGCCAGTCTCCCCGGGGCCGTGCAATATGCGACGAATGTACAGAATGACTGCATGCTTATGTGACTTGTGGTTGGCGAAGAGTACTGACATATTTGAGTAACTGATTGGCGGATTCAGGAATAAAATGTATACATCATACTCAGCAGAGCGGTGCCTAGTACTTACCCGTTATAGATACTTTCAACGTTGTGGTAATAGAATCCAATCTGGTATTATGCAACACGAAACAATTTAATTCTTTACCACTTTTATGCGCGAACCGGAGAGATTAGAGAAAATTTATGTAGTCAGAAAAACTCGGATCACGGATATTCAGTCACCGTCTAGATGCGCATGTGAGATGGCAAGTACTACTTTACTATCAAAGCATCGCCGTTTTGTAGACTACAATCCCATTGTCCAATAGGGAACAGTACTACTTAGATAACATTTAACCTTTATGCCATACGTTATGGAGTTCGACAATCAGGCAGAAATAATGTCTGCCTGATGAAATATTTGTATTCGCGGCGAGCGCTTCTTCTATTTGTAACTTTGGTTACCGTTTTTCATTACTGTGCGCTGGTTACTAATTATGAAAATAACAAAAATGTACTCTTATTGTACGTTTTGTACTTTGTGACTTTAGCGTACCGTTAAGCCTTGTGTACGCTCAGTTTCGAAGCCGCTATTTTAACCATAAGTATTGCGCGCATGATGCAGTAATGTACCGTTGCCCAATAGTTACTAAATTTCAACAAAAATGAGCGTCTGCGCTGCTGAGTGTTCTTTGTCGTTTCCGTTGCTTTACGCTAAGGTGCCTTTTGACTAGAAGGTCATGCTGAAGAGTTTTGAAAGCTGTAGCGTCCTGCATAAATAGTCTTTGTAAAGTCAGAACTTTGTGCTATTGTTAAGACCCGTTGTCTTACAGACAATAGTATGCAGGTATCCTGAAAGGTCTGCGTAGCGCTGCAGTCGTTGAACTGCGCAACTAATTAGTAGTGCCGTTAGCGGAATGAGCTGTGATAAGCCAGACACCACGTTGTTGAAGATTGCAGGCGCACATTTGACTGAAAACATCAGCTGTCTCGGTGCTCCCGATGCTGCGTGGTTAGCCAACGGTTGCCACTCGAGGCTAAGAGAGAGCCCGGGAGCTGATCTCCATAGGTAACAGCAGTCGGCGCGGAGCTGCACTACGGAGGAATGCGCCTAGTTGGGAAACCAGATGCACGGGTATCGAGCCACATTCCTACGGGTTAACCGAAAACTGCTTGCTTCTCTTTCGATGGCTCCGTGTTACGGCGGCACAACAAGCTTCACTGCAGGTCGCTTGCTGCCGCGTAGCTTTTCAACGCCTACTTCCCCCGCTTGAATTGTTCTATATCTTCAACTTTGCGCGTGCAGATCATGGTCAAGGCGTCTGTGCAGGATGCAAACCTGGAAGCACAGCTGGTTCGAGAGATCGAGATTCATGGCCAGCTGAGGTGAGCTTGTTCGCTTTTCGGTTGTCATGAAGGCACTGTTAGTTTAGCTTCGAACAACCCGCGTAGTGGTGTGTATTGTTCCGCACAGCTTATCCCTTCCTTACGGGCTATCCTTGTTAGTGGCACTGCCAGCACCAAGAATTCTTCTGACACCTAGACCGCGGCCTGAGGGAAGCCCTGAAGGAAGGAACGAACGAATGGTGAGAGTCCTCGAAAGGGTTCAGCATAAACATCCATCCGAAGGTTCTTCGACTCCCCTGGAAAGATATCCGTCAAAAAAGCGTTGAGTAGCGCTGATTAGCAGAACGCGATGAGAAAGCGTTGATAAAAAGTCGCGATATCTGGGGCATCTTTTTATTTTGCGTCAGTTCACAAACGTTAATGTGGTCGTTAATATGACCCTGGCATGCTTTTCTTCCAAATTTGAGTATTTTTGAGCGACTTCGTGCTTTTGTTCAGTTTCACTTGTTTGTGCTGCTGACTTTTTCCCGTTTCTTATTTGTTTTGTTTTCGCCTTTAAAATATGATTATCCATGCACTTCTTCGTTCTGAGATGGCAGCTAAGGGTTCCAGTACAGATTAACTTATATATGCCCTTATTCATAGGCGTCATGTAAGCTTGGGGTGCATAAAAAAGTACTTACCTTTTCCCTGTGCTTGAGCCGGGCAGTTGAATATTCCATAAAAAAAAACATAAAAAGGGGATTGGTCGGCGAACCAACCACCAAAAACAAAAAGGCGGCGAAAACAAAATTTACTTCGTTTTATATATCCCTAGTGTGTCCTTGAATTCCTATATATCCCTAGTGACTACTTGAGTTCAATCTCTACGCATAACAGTTTACCATCAAGTTCAAAATAAATAATGAACTTTATTTTTCATATAATCACACCATAAAATCACGGTAGGCAAGGGGCGCACTCTGTCCGGCTACTCACGTCGTATATTTACAATAATGTAGCACCTTAAAGGCAGCTCCAAGGGGCGAACTGTCCCTCCGAAATCCTCCCGGAGAAAAATCGAGCACGGAGCGCTGCCGCGAAATCTTTGCACGATCCTCCAAGGAGGAAATTCCGCTGGCGTGCCGTCGTCGGGCGAAGCGCGCAGTGTGAAGCCGTCCGTAGATTGCCGCTCCCAAGACTAGCACACTGAAGCACTGTACCGCCCGTGCTCCCAGATGTAAAAGAAACGGCTACAGCACACTAAGGGATAGCACGTACACAGTGATCTGCTTCGGGTAGCGGTCACTACTTTCTTGGCTCTTGTCACAAGAGTTTGTTTTTATATTCGTCGTAAGCTTTTTCTTCCCTTAAACCTTACAAGACATATCAGTGGTGTTGTACACCTCTCTTGGTTTTAACCTTGCTCGTGCCCACTACCGCGGCAGCAACGGGTGAAGAAATCCTGCCACTAGGCATGACAATGTAGACCGCCGGTGCATATTTACTCGTATTGGAATCTTGTAAATGCTTCCGCATCGCAACCGACGAGAGAACAGTAACTGTAGGGATTTTATACGCCGTTTGCATTAAAATAAGCTAGTCACTGAATCATGCAGGAAGGGACCACTTGCATGCACTTCACCTGAGAAGTCACCGCCCTGGCGCTCGGCATCGGAAGTTTTTTCAAGCCAAGCGCCGCCCGCTGCAAGGACACGTGCTAGCTTCGATCCTACATTTGACTATGCTCCATCAGAAACGTGTCCATTCATTCCATAAGAAATGCTTCTTTTCACGATATTTGCAAGAATGTACTCGCAACAGAACGAAGCCGGCCGGTGGCGGCGGCCACTGTAGAGGGCGGAGCTACAAGAACCATTTCTTTGCGCTGATTGGATTACGTAGATCGGACGTGGCGAAGCAGCGGCTGCCGGACGAAAATATCTGACCAGTCTATATCGGGCACGAGCACCATTTCTTCGCGCCGTTCGTGCATCGGAGACGTCGCCGGGTGAAGTTGTCCAGATATTCTAAAGTTTTTCAGTCCATGCAGGTCGGCCATTAGTGTGCAGAAAATGTCTGAGTTCGGGTAAAATGCTTTCAAGAAATTTTTAAACTTCTACGAGTTTAAAGGAGTCCTATGTGCGAAGCTGAAGTGCAAAGAATGCGAGACATGGTGTTTTGTCATAACATTTAGAATGGCCAGGTCATTGTCATATTATTGTGCTGCGGCGTTCAGTCTTGTTAGCAGCGCGCAGCAGCAGATGAAAGCCATGAATGACGTATTCACTGAAGCGATGCATTTGCGTCTCGCAAGCGACTGCTCTAATGAAGGAAACTAGTGCTTCTAAAGCCTCCTTAGACCGACCAAAATGCGCCCAGCAAAGCGCAAGCGAAAGATGCGATGATCTTAACTCGCACAAATGTTTACGCGATTACCAGCTTCTCTGCAATAGTCAGGTTCTGTGCGAAGCTTGCATATTATTTCAGCAATAATGGGCTCTAACGCCACTTCCAATGTATATGCTACTGAAAAAAAATTACGGTTTACCTACAAGTGCTAATCTGCACGTGTTGAAATCGTGTTGGATTCCCTTAAAACTATTCAACTTTCCTTTAAGAAACCAGGGAAGTCATAGTTCTGCGTGTCACTGTGGTTGCTTATATTTAAATTTGCGTGGTCCTTCCTCGATAATGCAATGAGTCAGCGCCAGCGAGATAGCCAGGCCCATTGGTTGCGTGATCGTTGTTTCTTACGCGAGAAATCCTGCGTCAAACACTCCTGAAGGCCCTCATGAGCTTGCCAAAGTAAAAACGCTTGCTAAGAGCCCATTTTTGTTCTCTCGTTTTCTGTGTCAGATCAGTTGTGAGTGCCTTTTGTATTCCATTTTCTGGTTACTGTTTAATTTCAATTTCGCCGCACTCAATATTATTCGAGTTTACACGCACCAGATTGGTAATACTATAAATTAAAACAAAAATGTTTAATTGTATGATAAAAGGACTTCCATTTGCGCAACATACTGTATGCAGTTTTCGGTACAAACGACCCGTGCCAAGCAGTATTGTGTTGTACACCGCCACTGTTCACAAATATGCTCAGCGGCTACTTTGTCCAACCTATTGCAGGCACCCTAACATACTGTGCCTTTTCAACTGGTTCCACGATGACACCAGGGTGTTCCTAATACTGGAATTTGCCCCCAATGGATCGGTGTTTGAAAAGATCATTGAAGAGGAACGCCTAACTGACAAGGAAGTGGCTACTGTGAGTGCACTACCCCACCTTTTATTGTACTGATAGCCCGCATCACGTCTCTGTCATGCCACTTTTCCCAGGCACTGTTTTTAATGTTAGGTAAAAAGTTCCCTCGTCATGTTCACAAATCATGAGGCTGATTCCTTTGAGTCGTTAACAGCAGCGTGGTAATTCTGTTGTAGAATGTTGCGATAAAGATGTCGTGAGTCTGGGGTACAGTACGCGAACGCACACATGCACACGTAGCATTGTATGTATATAGTTTTTCTCACCTTAACTTTAGCAGCTGCGTTAGGGTTTTGGTTTTCAAGGGTATATTCGAATGGGACGAGGAGGGTCCCTTCTTGACGCTCACAGAATTACGTTTCATTCGAAAAGAAATATGAAATGGAGTGAAAAATAACATAAACCGTTAGCATAAAGTGATGTATATTACTGAGTGGCCAATTACAAATTGCGAACATGATTAGTGAATGGCCGAAAAATATTGAGCAAACATGCGGAATGGCTTGGCAAGGTTCCGCGATAGCCTTAGGTCCACTTAACGTTTTGTGACAGTAGTTTTTGCATTATGAAAGGGGTGGAAGGGGGGGGGGGGTTTAAAGAGGGTGTTTTATACGATTTAAATAATATTTAGTACCTAGGAGATATACGTCCCCAGGTAGCACAAAGTGGGCTATGAAGGGGGGCCCCTGGTGGGTCCAATGTAGGCAATGCAAGTCAGTCCCGGTGGGCTCAATGTGGGTGCTGCAAGAGGGGCCGACGTAGGCATGAAGGGGGCTGTCGGCTAAGCCCCGATGGGACCCACTAGGGACCGATGCAGGCAGCCCTTGCGGGGCTGCCCCCATTTTTCCCGCATTGCCAAAAGGGCACATCCCGCCAACTTCCCACGATGGTCCTACTTTGGACAGATTCGGGATACCGCTCTGGATGAACATTTATTTTTTTTTATTTCGGTTAGCCCCTAAGATAATGACATAGGACCGATGCGGGCTCTATAGCGCAAGCCGCACTTGGGCTTTTCCACATTATTCTCATAGGGGTCCGACGTAGGAAATTGATGGGAAACCCTTGTCCAAGTTTTCCCAATCATTATTTATGCACATAATTAAGTAATTATTTTATGCATGTCTGCCCTTTCTAAAGAGCCACAATAATAAATTTTACAATAATTCTTAACATTAATCTAGCCTAAATGACTTCATCTGCATCTTATTCAGGCTATGGAGATGTGTGCTCTGAGCAGTAGTTTTGTGCAGAGTGTTGCAGGCTATCCACAGCAATCACATTAGGAGCAACAGTTAGCAATCAGTTCGTTTTAGTATTTGTAGCGCGATTTGCATGAGCGCGAGAACTAGAGCCATGTAAAATTCTAATCGACTAAACATGGCAACAACTGTTATACAAATCACCTATAATAGTAATTTAGGGCAACATCTAATGCAAATAAAGGTTGGAAACAATGATTACGCAATTGCACGCACGCCTTCTAGCCCCATTACGGCTGATGTGGGACCTACAGCGGTTTTGTGTGGGCAGCCCCAATTGGGCTGGATGTTGGTTTTGAACCTAAAGCCCACTTGCTGTTGCACGTGCCTTCAAATTCCCCACAAGGGATCAATTTTGGTATCATGTGGGCCCTCCCGCCTTCCAGCCCCATTACGGCCCATGTGGGATAAAAAGCAGTTTTATGTGGGCAGCCCCAATTGGGCTGGACGTTGTTTTTGAACCTAGAGCCCACCTGCTGTTGCACGGGCCTTCAAAGTCCCCACAAAGGACCGATTTTGGTACCATGCGGGCACGCCAGCCTTCCAGCCCCATTACAGCCTATGTGGGACCTAAAGCGGTTTAGCTAAGGCTGCCGCATTTGGGCTTCACGAGGGCTTGCCCAAATTGAGCCCTTATTCATATTTCACCTGCCCTCAAGTAACCTACAAGGGGCCGATTGAGGCAGCATGTGGGCATGTCCATTTTCTTGCCCCACTACGGCCGATGTTGGTCCCACAATGATTTAATGGGGGCGGCCTCATTTCGGATCTATGAGGGCTTTCCCATAAAAAGCCCACATTTAGCTTGGATTGCCCTCAAATATCCGGCAAGGGACCCTTGTGGTCTGGATGCAGGAATGTGCTCTGCATTAGCCCAAGAAACGCCGCTATGGGACCCATTGAGGAGGAACAGGGGCAAGCCCAGATGGGGCTTGCCCACATTTGCCTCATCGGGGACCGCTGCAGGTTTTATGATGGTTGCCCCAGCCCCATTTACCTACAACGGACCTACTGGGGCCCCACATTCTGTGCTACCTGGGTCAGCGCAATAGCATAAGTGGATTCCACATCAATACGGACATTGTGCATCTGATACTGGTCAATCAGTAATTTGACAGGTAACTACTATAACCAAAAAACCCTTGTTTTAATTTTACGGAGCAAGGTGGCGCTGCGAATGTCAAGGCCTTGAGAACCGAGGCATTGCAAGTAATGTTCTGCAGTCAACAATGTTGCTGGAAACAACGAACAAGAAAATACTTAATTGAAGGCTGGTAGAGTTGTCTTTTCCGCATCAACAATAATAAAAAGGCGTCCCTCGCATTTTGTATGTATGCTATACACATTGCGCTGGTGTACATCACGAAGAAGGGAGCTTCACTTCGGCAACGGTAACCCGCGCTGCGATGTTATGTTATAACGAGACAAAACCATCTCAAATATGCACTTCTGAATATAATTAAGAGCAGAATTCGCCTCCGATATCAGCGGTCCTTGATTTGGCATTATGTTATTTTGCCATGAAATGGAACGTAAATATTATTGCGCAGTATGATTTAATCGTATTAAATTTCACAGTATTACATGATTATGTCCGCCTTATTGTGCAATCCACTTGCGCAGTCAGCACTGACGTGTCTCTCCCGGTTTTGAAATCAATTATCTGTAAAGTTTAAACTGAGTCATCAAGAATAGCTGTAATTGTATGAAACGAATCGTTCAGCACAGCATGTCAATTCATGAGCCTATTTTAGCGGGAACAAGAATTTACCTTTGGAATAAAAGATTCCAGCTGCGGAAGAAGCAAGCAGAAATCAGAGAATATATCAGCCAAAACAGTAAGGTTTGGAACACGGGTGGTAGCTACCAGTAAACTTCCAGAAAATTCGCCCTCAGCAAGGAACTGAAAGCTAGAAGAATACCGACTGTACATGATTGCTTCAGGTACACTACCTCTAGTACTTGCGGAGTCCTTGTCTGTATATGGGTACTGCTTTGAGACATTCTAAAACCCACTCCAAAGGTCACATACAGCGTTCCAATCCCAGCTTCATTGAATGCACACATGTCTCAAGTCAGCTTGGATCTCGTGACCACGTGTGGAACATTCTCAAGAGAAGAGTAGCTGGTCGTAAGCACACGTTTCCCCTCACCTCGGAGTGCATACATTGGGAAAAATGCCTTGGGAAGTAGGCAGGCGTGACATTTCCCGGATGTGGCATCACAACTGTGGCAGCCAACTATTTTGGGAGCGGCCCTGACCGAAAAAGAGTGTTGACTGGAGACATTTCTTTAATAAGTTCGCTATATCCCCGTTTACTACAAAAGCTATATAATTGAGCGTGCATATATTTGCGTCACTACTGTCGGTCATAAGGAATCATTTAGCTGCACTCGCTGGCTAGTAAATTTGCTGCAAATTTGTTAAGCATGGTCTTTGTCCGTACTCTCTGGATATAATTTCGGGCGTACCACCACACCGCTAGCAAAGGAGTGCACTCACTCACCTATGGGCATTTATTTGCACGATTACCTGAGCGTGTTGTTTACACAGTAAACGCTGTGAGGGTTGTACACACTTCTGAGGACAAGCAAAGCCTTTTTAATCTCGAATTCAATCTCAGTGAAATGACAGGTTTTCTACTCACTGATTCATGACTTATTTTTCACGATAGGAATATCATAAATTTTATCTTTTGTCTGGCGAATTGCCGAAGATGCACTAGAAATACACCTGATGGGCCCACATATGCGTACATCATTAGTCAACGTTCGTTTGAAGTTTAAATTTTGCTTCTCTTGAATAACACTTGTGGCAATATTTAATAACATTACAGCGCTAAACGTTTGAGAACAGACAATAATTTATATACACGAAACAGCCGCGCTCACGCTACTTTACAAGGGTAGACTTTCATCCTAAAATAGCAAATTTTGCTTTCCTTCCCAGTGTCCCGTTTGAGATACTTCCGCTCGGCTGGTTCCGAAAGTATCACGGTTATAACCTTCATAATTCGCCAAACGTTGCGTTTAAGCAGCAGCCGCAAACTACAAGAAACGAGGAATGTTCCGCTTCAATAGAGACACCATTGTTTAAAGCGGTTTTGCGTGTGTCAGATATGCCATTCTTCTGGTGCACGTGACGCTAGCTCTGGTTCGCAGAACTGTTTCCTTGGGGACCATAATGACTGTGTCAGCAAGAAGGGGCTAATACTCGATGATGTTCGAGGGGTATTGCTGGTTTTACTGGTATTACTTCTCCGGCCTCGAGGACAAAAGGTCCGGTAGCTTTAATAACGTTCAGCGCACCGATATGCTCAGAGTCATGTTTCCTTTACGGCTTCACGGTATGAAGAAGCACTGAACAAGGGTAAGTGGGGTACGCCTCAGTTCGCAGGTCGAGCCAACATTTCGACAAATGGACTTGTCTTCGTCTGGGCCCAGACGAAGACAAGTCCACCTGTCGAAACGTTGGCTCGACCTGCGAACTGAGGCGTACCCCACTTAACCTTGTTCAGTGCTTCTTCATACCGTGTAAACCATCTTCTTTCTCTCGTTCTACCTTTACGGCTTCAGTCAGTCCTTCTTTGCTTTCTTCAAAGTGCCCTAAGTTGATCGTTTTGTGTAACATTAAATAAACTCTTATGCTTTCAGACATGTCAGCTTCGAATACGTGATTTTAGAGGCAATAACCTTTAAAGTAAGGCATGTAACACTTACTCTAGGTGTTTACGGTGCGAGCGTGGTTTAAAGAATGAAATAATAAGTCATGACAAGAAGTATGCGCAGTCAATTATTGTTACCTGGAAAGCCGAACTGGATCGAGAGTTTCTTCGGGTTTTGTAAAGCTCAGTCATCCCGCCCGTCAGAACTGAAGCCTTCAGTGTGAATGACTAAAACTGGGCAGGTAGTTTTATGAGGTGCACTCACGGGGAATGGTGCTCGTATCGGGTATCTTATAAATCATTCCCTGAAAGGTGACTCATGCTAAACCAATGGTCTGCAGCATTAGCAAAACATAACTAGAGAGACACAGAGTCTGTAGGTTGCATGTCCCATGCAAGCTCACCACGATGCACGAGAGCCGAAAAATATTTGTGCCTTGTGACTGAAATGCTTCGTTGGATATGGAGCATAAGCAGTAGACAATTAAAATGCCTTGAGATAATCCATGTGTTCCTGTGTGGTTTGTAAGAGGCTCAGATTTCGATTGATCGGCTTTTTTTGAGTGATTTGTTGCCTGCACAATGACAGTAGCGCTGTGAACACTCGTAAAAGATTTTTGGCCGTTCATTCGGAAACTGGCTTCTCCCCATCGCTATCAAAAGATCTCGTTGCCTCTTTTAAACCTTCGTATACTTCGTGCTTTCTATTGCGCTGCGTACGTCGCTCTTGCCGCTGGTGAAAAGCACTCCTCTCTATGCCTCTCCTGCAGTATGCCTACCAGTTGTGCCACGCCTTGCAGTACTGTCATGCAAGGAACGTGATCCATCGAGACATAAAACCAGAAAACGTTCTTTTGGGTGTAAACGGCGATGTGAAGTTGGCCGATTTCGGTTTATCGGTGCAATCACCGGCCTCTCAGAGGTGAGCACACCGGCCAGCTTTCATTACCGGTCGTCTGCTGTGGCTATATCTGAAAACAGTGCTCTGGCGCTGTTTTTAGTTATGTTCGGCGTGGTATGCAGTCAGGAAAACCGGTTTGTCTCAAACTAATCTGTTAGGTCGAGAAAGAAATGAAGTTTCAAGGTAATAAATGTAGACAACACTTTAATCGGACTCCGCTAGCTTGCATTTACCGCTTCTGTAAGGGCTGCTTTGTCCTTCGATTAGCCAGTGTGTCATAAATTCAAGCAACGTTAGCTCTCCCGTAACAACTAATGATAAAAGGTGGGGCTGAAACTGCCTTCGAGCGATTAGTCGTGATAGCCGCAGATGCTGGAAAACTAGTCCAAGCTAGTGATTGGTTTCAGCATATGACTAACAGTAGCTAAGGAATGAGCGTGCCTTATTTCGAGGCGTAAATGCTGAATGTAGTTCACGCTTGCAATGTCACCTGCAGGAGGAGGACATTCTGTGGTACGCTTAATTATCTTGCACCTGAAATGATCAGAGGAAATGCCTACGATGAAAGGATCGACCTGTGGAGTCTTGGCGTGTTCATTTACGAGGCGCTTGTTGGACGCGCTCCTTTCCAAGCATCAAATTCCATCGTCACCCGGCGAGGCATAAGGAATGGCCTCATCCGCTTCCCGGCGCACATGAATGAGCACGCGCGTGACCTGGTCGCAAAAGTGAGTAGCCTTCATTGCTTTAATTAGAGCGAGGCTGGTGGCTACAGGTTGCCTCCATTCTTGTCAAAAAATCATGCGAGAAATTCGTCTTATTGTCCACTTGACAGGTTAACCAGGTGATTGCAATAATTTAGCACAGGTTTCTTTTTTCGACGCCCAAAACAATACTTTTTCGGTCACTGCAGTTCATAAGTGGTGTATAGGAGAGATCATTCACGTGTTACGGTGCGACAAAAAGACGAGTATTAAACTTTTGTACTTTGTGGTTGGGATAAGTCACTAAATTACGAAGTCGTAAGGCATCCAAATTGAGCGTGAAGCCAATTTTTTAATTTTCGTACTATGCTTTATGTTGCATGGAATCGAGCTTGAACAAAACGCTTACGAAAGTTTCAGCTGGCTTAACACGTTGCACATCAATAAAATGCGCGGCTAATACTAAGTACCGGCGCAACTTGCTCATTTTGTGAGGTGGAAGACTTTGAACGTGATTAATACGATAATAGAACGCCACACATATGTAATTTTCACATTTCCCAGTTCGGCAAAGTTAACTTAACGAGCCGTCAAATCGTACTATATTTTATCGCTCGATGTATCGGAAAATATTGCCGAGTGAGGAATTTTACAACCTGGGCTAGCCTTCAGCGTAGAAAATCAGTTTCGAAATTACAACATTGCTACTTGAAGTCAAAAATTAAAAATGTAATTAACTACTCGTAAACTATTCATTGCACTTCATCGCGCAAATAATATCCGTCTTGCCGCCCCACTGGGGTGGCGCAGTGGTTACGGCGCTCGACTACTGTTCCCAGGGACGCGGGATAGAATCCCGGCCTAGGCGGCAGCTTGCTTTTCAATGGAGGCGAAAACCAAGGCGCCCGCGTGCTGTGCGATGTCAGTGCAGGATAAAGAACCCCAGGTGGTCGAAATTTCCGGAGTCCTCCACTACGGCGTATCTCGTAGCCCGAGTTGCTTTGGGACGTTAAACCCCACAAACCAACCTAATATCCGTCTTGCCTCTAAGCACACCTCTTAAGATAGCGCTAACATTTTTCACGGCGTCTCAAAGTATTATATGTATATATTAATCTGAAGCACACTATATTCTGGTGCACAGCGCACTCCTCTTCCCCAGATCGCGATGGAAGAATTCGAGAGAAGGCTAAATCATGCTCCTAGCTTCAGTTGTTAAACACGAGCCCGGCCGCGTTCCTTACTGCCGATGCTTTCATTCTTCTGCAAGCCACCAGATGGCGGAGACACTAAAGCCAAAGTGGCACCCACCTACGGCGTCTTGGGATGTCTGCTCGCTTGTTTTGCTTGAAGACTACACTGCCACTCGGGTTTCAGGAAGCTATCTTAAAAATGACAGCGTTATGAATAAGATTTCATAATGCATGCACCAGACTCCTGAAAGCAACTCAAGCACTCAACCTATACAGGCATGTCAACACACGGCCATTCACAAACGCACACACAGACACTCACACAAATGCGCATACACTAACCACACGCTCATGCAAACGCACACACACGCGCCCACCATCACACGCATATACGCACACACATCCGCACTTGCAAACACACGCGTTCCCCCCCCTCCCCTTCACATCCCAACACGCATTCACTCACACGCACGCACACAACCACCATACATGCACATCTGCATAAGCAAGCATTTTCACGCTACCACACACTGACATACACGCAGGCACTCACTCACAGAGGCACTTACACGCACACCCGCACACACAAATACAAGCGCATACACTCAGCCGCGTGATACCCATCCCCAAGCATGCACGCACATACTTCCCCACCACACGCACACAGCATGCATGCACTCACACTTGCATGCACACGCACGTACTCATATACACGCACTTACTCAGCCAGACGCACATACGCGCGCACACGCCCACCCACACATGCACACATGGAGAAGCATATGCCCACACACACGAATATAAGTACATGCAAACACAGACGTGAAAACACGTGTGCCCACATAAGCGCAAACTGACAGATGCACGCACAATCCCGCACTTATCGACAGATCAGGCACAGATGCACTAACACACACACACACACACACACACACACACACACACACACACACACACACACACACACACACACACACACACACACACACACACACACACACACACACACACACACACACACACACACACACACACACACACACACACACACACACACACACACACACACACACACACACACACACACACACACACACACACACACACACACACACACACACACACACACACACACACACACACACACACACACACACACACACACACACACACACACACACACACACACACGCACGCACGCACGCACGCACGCACGCACGCACGCACGCACGCACGCACGCACGCACGCACGCACGCACGCACGCACGCACGCACGCACGCACGCACGCACGCACGCACGCACGCACGCACACACACACACACACACACACACACACACACACACACACACACACACACACACACACACACACACACACACACACACACACACACACACACACACACACACACACACACACACACACACACACACACACACACACACACACACACACACACACACACACACACACACACACACACACACACACAAGCACGCATTCACGCGCGTACGCAGAACGAAGCAAACAGGGTAAGCCAACTCTGCACGGCGCATTTCATCCTGCCCTCCGGATAAGCAAACATTAAATCAAGCCGCCACTACTGCGCCATGATGGCATGGACAGGTAGTGGTTCCGCGCAAAGCTGCCGAATTTGACAACTGAAGCTAATCTAGTAAAGTTGGTCCAAACCACGACCTCCTCTATAAACGGAGGTCGTGGTTCGAACGCCCATCACGTTTTTCGCATTTAGCGGAACTCTTGATGTACGGCATCACCGAAACGGGGGCCCGATGTGGACCCTTTGTAGCGGGGTTCTTAAGCGTGAAAGAGTTTTTTTATGATGTGAATTTTGTTGCTGCGCGCAGTATAAGCCTGATGTCAAGTCGCATTTCAAGCTTCCAGGGACTAAGTATGCTTGGGCTGCGGGGATTATCCACGTGATGTGAGATTTTTGGCCCCTATCTCTTTCAGTCTGGAGCCGGAAAAAAGACGTTGAGCGTGGAACTAAATACAAGGATGATTTTGTACAAATATCTGCGGCGTGATACGGGTCTGTCGTGTATTTTGTAAGATTGGTCCAAATATCCAGAGGGAATTCTTATCGAACACAAATCAGTGTGAAAGGTGGGATAACATCAGGTCCGAAGCATGCAGTGGAGAAAATGGCTCATTTTATTCCGAGTGGCCGTATGTAAATGTAGAGATAAGTGGCGTCATATGGGCTACGCTAAGAGATGATCGCTCGATACAAAAGTGTGTATGTTGGCTGACTTCCTGCGCTTTCACTCTCTTTCCCGCTTAATACAGTAATAAGCAGTCACTCAAAAGATCTCATGTCGAAACCAGTATGGATGTTTTCGCACGCGAGCACTCCTACTACGTCTACGTAGCGCTGACTGGTGTTGACGGATTGGCCAAGGGAGCCTCGCTAAGTTCGGTGGGGTAGGCTCCACCGTCGTCGGCTGTATTAGTTCGTCAGGCGCTCGAGCTGCGCCGCTGACTCCGAAGGCGGCGGTGACTGTTCCGTATCAGGCCGGGATGGTGACTTCTACGGTCGGGTTGGTTCTGTGCCCACATCCTTGTGCGGAAGAGTATAACTGGGGTTGATGAGGACTTATCGCGCATTTTCACCGCATACGCCAGAGCGCTGACAACCTGGGGCACACCTTATTACCAGGCTACACACTTACCGCACAGTTTTCACAAAACCACGGCCCCTACAACGAACGCATTCTTTCTCACGAGCCAAATGACTTTCTGCCTACAATTGCTCCAGTTTTTGTTCCTTGATTTTTTGCAAAATTAGGCTTTATTAAGGAAAGCTTGACACGCGGCTGGCGCTTCAAAATAAAGTTCCGAGGGTGCTTGCCCGTGACACTACTTGGTGTGTTGAGATAGGCCATGAGGAAGCTTTCAATTCTTCTTCGCATCGTCGGCTTCGTATGCAACGCCTCACTTACAACTACACCTGCTTCAGCTAAGCCTTTTTCGCGGTTTGTACCATCCGTTCTATAGCCCCTTTGGATGCCGCACACTTAAGGGTATGAACGTGTTTTAAGCTGTTGGTACTCCGGAAGTTGGCGAACTGAACTGCCGTAAACTGTGGCCCGTTGTCGCTCACCATATAATTCAAGGAAGCCGTAAGCAGCGGAAACACCCCTAAATTTATCAATGGTTTATCATGTGGACGTCAATGGCATTGTCCATACTTCAATCAATATTGAGAACGGCTCTATCAGTACAAGGAACACATTCTTTTCGTTCTGCGCAAAATTCTCTTGCACGCGAGACCAGTAATGTACAGGGTGAGACCAGCAATGTATAAGGTATGGCCATGGGTGAAGAGGGATCTGCCGGAAAGCAGACTGAACTGCTTGGCAGATTTTGCATCTCTGCACGTACTGTTCAATTACTAAATCGAGCCCGAGCCTATAGACAAATGTTCTCGTGAGCCTCTTCATGCAGCTGACACCCAGGGGCTCCTCATGTAGCATGATCAGCACGCGTTCCCTCAGCTGTTCTGGGATTATCACTTTTACAACCCTAGTCACGCACACTTGCTGCAGCGATAGCTCGTCGCGAAGAACATAATATACTTCAAAATCATCTGCATACTGGCTGAGCCAACCGTTAAAAGTGAAGTGTGCCGCCAGACTCAGCTTTAGGTTCGCTTTGAGGCGGTTGCTATCTCGATAGTGTCAGCGGAAGGCATTGAAACACCGGTAGAAATTCCGATTACCCGTCTTCCACGCGTATTACCTGGGGCAACCTTGAGAAGGCGTCTGCCCCTTCCGCATTTCTCTCTTTCCTAAACCTCAGTTCGTACTACCCGTAAGCTTTAAGCATTATAGCTCAGCGCTGCATCCGTGCGGCCGCACACGTTTATCGTGACCAATTAGTGGCTGGTGATCTGTTTATATGGTGATATCTCGGCCTTACAGGTACTGTCAGCGGCAAAAATTGCAGGATCTTCAGCGCGTGGTGGAGCGATGGAGCACTGCATTGCTGCACCTTCTGCCGCAATTGCGCCTGATCACCAGGCTAATGGAAATTGCATCTGAAGCAAGCTTTGCGCATGCCTAGCCCTTCTTCACTGTCAGGCATGACCACAGGTAGCACAGAACGTGGGGCTCCAGTAGGTCCGATGTAGGCAATTGGGGCTGGGGCAACCATCATAAAACCTGCATCGGTCCCTGATGGAGCAAAAATGGATAAGCCCCATATGGGCTTGCCCCTGTTGTTCCTGCATGGGTCCCATAGCAGCGTTGCTCGGGCTAATGCAGAGCACATTCCTGCATCCAGACCACAAGGGTTCCTTGTCCGATATTTTAGGGCAATCCAAACTAAATGCGGGCTCTTATGGGAAAGCCCTCATACATCTCAATTAAGGCTGCACCCATTAAATCTCTGTGGTACCTACATCGGCCGTAGTGGGGCAAGAAAACGGTCCTGCCCAAATGCTGCCCCAATCGGCCCCTTGTAGGTTACTTGAGGGCAAGTGGAATATGAATAAGAGCTGAATTTGGGCAAGCCCCTGTAAAGCCCAAATGAGGGAACCTCAGCTAAACGCTTTAGATCCCACATCAGCCGTAATGGGGTTGGAAGGCGGGCGTGCCCGCATGGTACCAAAATCGGACCCTTGTGGGGAATTTGAAAGCACGTGCATAAGAAGGTGGGCTCTAGGTTCAAAAACAACACCCAGCCCAATTGCGGCTGCCCACAAAAAACCGCTGTAGGTCCCACATCGGCCGTAATTGGGCTAGAAGGCGTGCGTGCAATGTGCAGTCACTCTTTCCATCTTTTATTTGTTGTAAACGTTGCCCAAAATTGCTGTTATAGATGATTTGTTTAACAGTTGCCATTTTTAGTCGGTTAGATATGTTTGAAGTTTGAAGTTTGAAGTTTATTGTATTTCAAAGGTTAACAAAACATGAATACAGAAGGAGGTCCCAAAGTCAAGGACTGCGGAACGGGACCTCCTATGATGATTATTGAAAAGAAATACATATTGAGCAGTTGCAGAAATTATACAATATTTCGCATCAGTGGGTTGGGGCGAATGAAACATGAATTAGTACAGGCACTATTGCTGTAATAACAAAGAATAAACACCTAATCACATAAAGAAAACATAGGAAACAATTCATAAAAAGATATAAAGGATAACACTGGAATAGATTACCTTGAAAATTACGATAAGTGTGAAAACAAAAACTGACGAAGAGCGGATTTAAAGGCAAAAATAGTTAATGATGAATATATCTAACTGACCAAATATGGCAACTGTTAAACAAATCATCTATAATAGCAATTTTGGGCAACGTTTTATACAAATAAAAGATGGAAAGAGTGATTGCACATTGCACGCACGCCTTCTAGCCCCATTAAGGCCGATGTGGGACCTACAGCGGTTTTGTGTGGGCAGCCGCAATTGGGCTGGGTGCTGTTTTTGAACCTAGAGCTCACCTTCTTATGCACGTGCTTTCAAATTCCCCACAAGGGTCCGATTTTAGTACCATGCGGGCACGCCCGCCTTCCAACCCCATTACGGCACATGTGGGATCTAAAGCGTTTAGCTGAGGTTCCCTCATTTGGGCTTTACAGGGGCTTGCCCAAATTGAGCTCTTTTTCATATTCCACTTTCCCTCAAGTAACCTACAAGGGGCTTTAGTTCTCGCGCTCATGCAAATTGCGCTAAAAATACTAAAGCATACTGATTGCTAACTGTTACTCCTTATGTGGCTGCCGCGGACAGGATGCAGCTCTCAACACAATTTTACTGTTCAGAACACACATATCCAAATCCTGAACAAGATGTACATGAAGTCATTTAGGCTAGATTAATGTTATGAATTATTGTAAAAATTTAATACTGTGGCTGTTTAGAAAGGGCAGGCATGTTTAAAATAATTACCTAATTATGTGCTTAAATATTGATTGGGAGAGCTTGTACTACGGCTTCCCATGAAATACGTGCGTCGGACCCCTATGAAAATAATGTGGGCAAGCCCAAGTGCGGCTTGCGCTATAGAACCCGCATCGGTCCTATGTCAATATCTGAGGGGCTTACCGACTAGGGCTTCCCATCAATTATCTGCGTCGGACCCATATGAGAATAATGTAAGGAAGCCCAAGTGCGGCTTGCGATATAGAACCCACATCGGTCCTATGTCATCATTTGAGGGGCTAACCGAAATAAAAAATAAATTTTCATTTTCATCCAGAGCGGCAGCCCAAATCTGTGCAAAGTAGGACCATCGGAGGCAGCTGGCGGGATGTGTCCTTTTGGCACTGCATGAAAAAAGTGGGCCGCCCCGCAACGGCTGCCTGCATCGGCCGATCGTGGGGCTCATCGGGGTTTTGTCGACAGCCGCCTTCAGGCCTACGTCGGCCCCTCTTTCAGCACCCACATTGAGCCCACCGGGGCTGTCCTGCGTTGCCTGCCTCGGACCAACCAGGGCGCCCCCTTCATAGCCCACTTTGTGCTACCTGGGGCTCATCGGTTTCCTCCCCGGGATCCACTTTTGATATTCGTTGCTGCCGCTCAATCGCTGTGTCACTAGTCTTGCTCTTCTGCTTCGACAGCTGCGATTGTGAACTGTGCCCGGATAATTTGTGCAAATGTTATTGAGAGCCCCAGCGCCTTCCGCGAGTCTGATAAGTGCGTCACGGGAAAGCAATCGACCAAATATGCTTTTGATAAGTGCGTCACGGGAAAGCAATCGACCAAATATGCTTTTGATAATCAAGAAAAGAGAGGCAAAAGACAGGCAGAAAAGACAAGAAAAGACACGCGCAATTTTCTTCAGCCTTATCACTGGGCGTAATTGCGGCAGGTGGCGTTTACCCTCGCTCCGCAACGCAAAGACGATCCCGCAATATTGCTGCGGAGAGAATCTATGAAATTCTCGACTCCGAAAATCAAGGCAAAAGCCTCGCACTCGCACTGCGCATAACTTTTTGTGCTTCTGTGAGCGTACGCGATGCAAACCCAATTGGTTTCTTGTCACCCTCAGCTGTCTCGTGAAAGATAACCGCTCGTATGGCGACCAATCGCAAAGTATTGCCAGCGGTTGGCTGACATCATTGAATGTCAGCACCTTACTGCTGGTCAGCGGGGCTTTCGAATCCTTAAACGCATTGCTGCATTGTTTCGTCCACGACCATTTTTTGCATCGTTCTTCAAAAGCCGATAAAGCGGCTCCGCTACCGTTGAGGTGTTCTTAGGAGATCTGGAATAAGATTCCACATACTCAAATACGCTTTAAGCTCTGTGACAGCGGTCGGCTCCAGTGCTTTTAAGATTGCCCTTTTCTTGACAACCGTAGGGTAAATACCTTCCTTCAGTTACCTTGTGACACAGGTAGGTGACTGACGTCTGAAGGGAGCGGCATTTGCCAAGATTGAGAGTGATGTTATATTCACTTAGGCGCGGCAAGACACGCTCCAGTGTCTTCTGGCAGGCTGCCATGTCATATCCATTCACGATTGTGTAATCAATGTGACATCCCATATGCAGGATGCCATGAACCACCTCCTCCAACTTGAATTGCCGACACACTAGCCACACCGTAAGGTAGGAGCTGGAATTCAAACAACCCTAGACTAGTGTTTATTTGTTAAAAAAGGGTCGGGACTCTAGAGTCAGTGCCAATTGCTGGTACGCCGAAGAAAGGTCTAGAACAAAAAACACCTTTCCTCTTGCTGAAGCAGTGTACAATCCTCCAGTCTGGGCAGCGTCCTGTGATCAGTTTTCAATGAGGGGTTCACAGTTGTCCCCAGATAACCTGATGGTGCCATCTTCTTTTAAGATCGTTACTAATGGGGTTGTTCAGTCGCTGCGCATTGCGGGCTGCAGCATGCGTGTTTTTCTGCAGTGCAAAGAGGACTAACACGGCAAAAAAAGGGGGGGGGGGGGGGCGGGAGAACCGAGCCTGGTTTCAGAATGATCTTTCTTTGGAACTTCTGTATCGTTCCGTATTTCCCAGAGAACACGGAAGGGTACTTCTGCTTTAGAACGCTCTCTCTTCGTGTGTTAGCTGCCCTATTTCTAGCCAGTCAAGTTTGAGACGTTCTAGCTAATTTCGACAAAAGCAGTGCTGGCAGCCGCTTTCCGTTCTCTCTCACAACAATGACAGGTAGCGTCATGCTCTGGCCCTTGTAGTGAACAGCGACGTCAAACTGTCCTTTAATTTATATCTGCTTCTCAGTATACGTGTGAAGCAACATTTTGCACGACTCAGATATTAAGTACGAGAAGTTGCACTAGTGCACTTGTTCTCGAACAATTGTGACTACTGCTGTCATGTCAGTTTGTATATTGAGTGTGTCCCTGGGTTAACCCCCACTACTTAGAACGATTGTTTTGAGTTCCTGCTCAGAGTATTGTTCGGAACATTCGAGGCATGCGTGCTTTTCAATTTTACCATAGCAGTGGGGCACATATTTCTCAAGTGGCCCACTTTAGAACACTCGTGACAAACAGGATTTTTGTACCAACTAACATCGGATGAGTGTCCCAGCCGCATCTTTCGCATTTCTCACTCTTTCTGTCTTGCCTCTTCTTGAGCTTTGCTTGCCTCGACACTTGACGCGGTCGGCCTTTTACTATGTGCACCGATGTATTCTCTTCCTTGGACCGCAACTGTACGCTGTCTCTTATTGCCAGTTCCCTGTCCTGAGCGATTTTATATGCGCTTTTAAACGTCAAGTTTCATTCCACGAACAGTGCACTCTAAGTATCTCCATTACGTATGCCGGCAACCGGCCTGTCTCTGAGGGCACCTTGTAAAACGTCGCCGCAGTCACAATTCTTTGCCAATTGCGCTTACGTGCTACAATGAACCCTTCGACGCTTTTTCCTTCCAGTTGCACGCGTCGGTTAAACTTTCACCGCTTCACTTTGACGGAACTTTTGGGCTTATAGTGCTCGTTCAGGAGGCCTTTCGCTTCTTCGTACGGCTTTTCTCCCAGTGATGTCTGCACTCTGACACCTGGCACTCTGTAAGCCTCTGGGCCTATTTCTGTCAAGAAGACGAAGAGGCGCTTTTCGTTGGCTGTCTCATTTCGTGTTAAAATGTGCTCAAACCACCCGAAGTACGACTTGATTAGGAATTTGTTAGCGGCAGGCTGAAACCCCATGACAAGGAGTGAGACATCTAAATTTAATTTTGCTACGAATACAAGGCATATATCAAGGCAATGGAATCCCAATAACCTCTCATTTGCATCATAATAGTTCACTCAGGAAATCGAAGGACGCATTTTGGAATCTATTCGGTGCAGAGGTTGATATTGATGGTTCGAGTCACACTACAGACAGCGTTGCAATGATTCAGTGGCTACAAGTCTTGCTGCATCTCTTCGTGAGAATGGAATTGAAATTGTCCTTGAGGAGTCTTTCGGCAGTACTTTTGCAGCGGCATCGGCGCAGTCATTGCCCGCGATGTCGCAGTGAGCAGGTAACCACTTTAGCACGATGAGGTGAGTCAGGTCGTAGGCCTCGGTGTGCAGATTATTTAGGTCAATGACGAGCTCTTACTGAATTCTTAATGATATAAGCAATTTTAACGCAGCGCGACAATCACTTATAATAATCCATGCTGCAGGAGGTTGTTTTAAAATATATATAATAGCTTCTCTCAGAGCTGTTAACTCAGTAGCCACAGCTGAAGTATGGTGACTGAGTGTTGTTGTGATCCAGGTTGCGTGCTCTAGGCCTGGTTGGTTGTCGGACCTCTCAACATTCTTAAAGCACCATGGCCAATAAAAGTATCTCAACAGCAGAGCCTTTGTTTTCTTGATACCGACATGACCGTACCAGCCGCTTCCATGACGCAGCTTTAGGATACTTGTCCTATATTTTTGTGACACCACTAGCTGGTAGTAGTGCATGCCTTTGGCGCCTGCGTCTTTGTACTGCCTGTAGGTTATTCCTGCGCGCTCCTTAAGAGCAATATTTTTTTTTCGCCAATTTTCACCGACCTGATACTTCAAATGTTCGAGAGTGTCATTGTTCGCCTGTTCAGCCGCTATGTCATCTCAGTGCACTCTCATAAGCTCAGAGAAGCCATCCAGTTGGGGAGACAACAGAGAGGTTTCAAATTTCTCACTGGACTCACTAGGTGGCACTGAGGGCGCGACACTCTCGAAAGGAAGCGCCGCGGCATCTACGTAACGGCTTCCCTCGCCGATTGCATGCAGTTCACCTTCATCCGAATGGTCTAACTGGGAGGCGAATTCGCGGGCTTTAGAACGCGTAAGCGCGTGCACGGAACAATCCCTGTAGCTCAAGCCCCTTTTCTTTAGTTGGTCCTCTGAGCGGTTAGAAAAGAGACAAGGGCACTGTTTTGGCAAGGTCACTGACACTGCCGCCTCTATATGCAGTACTCCAAACAGGCCCTCAATTTAGACGCGTTCAACCGGCAGGCAAATGCTGTCTTCCTGCGCCACCTGTCTGATTCAGGCGCACTCTCCGGTGAAATCCTGTGGGGAAACGAGCGCTGGGTGCACCACATCCATTCTGGCTGCGGAGGCACGCAGAACATGACAATGTTTCCCATTGACCGTCATTTCACGTATGTACGACGCTAGCAAGCGCATGTTTCCCGCGTCTAGGGTGGTGAGCGAAAAAACTACCTTTTCCATTCGACAGCCGCTCGCGATGTGCCCGGGCTCATTGCACTGAAAGCACATTGCAGGTTTCTTAGCCTCAAATATTTTAACACGCTCATTCTCCCTCCTTTCTTTATTAACATCGTTTCTCGAAGCTGCGCCGTTTTCGCGGTCCCGGTCTTTTGTTCCTTTCTCTCCCCGCGTAGGGGGTACTCGGCTCTCGTTCCGCGATGGATGCCTCAGGAAATCTTTGTGAGGCTTTGTGACTGCCCACTCGCCCTCTCTCCTTACGTCGCGCCTGACCGGAAATTCCTCTCTGAGTTTGGCGGCGTGTTCCAAGCTTTTCTTTTCGGGCCTATCTTGCACCCACAGCCGTGTCTCCTTATTCAGAAAATTGTAAAACTGTTCTAAGGAGATTTCATTGACGAACTTTTCACGCTCATCATAGACCTCGGCGGCCTTGAGCCATTCGATAAGATTTGCCTTGCGATTGTAAGCAAAACCCGGAAAAGATTGAGAAGGCCGTTTCACTGTTTTTCTGAACCGCCGACGGAAGGCTTCGGCTGAGAGGCACTACTTATTAAGAAAAGTTGCTTTTACCTTATCGTAATCGTCCGCCTCTTTTTTGGTAAGCCGAGCAAGCACGTCGGCCGCCTCGCACGGCAAAACTGTCAAGAGGAGCTGGGGCCAGGTGGAACGAGCGATTTCGTTTCTCTCGCATGTGCGCTTAAAGTTGACAAGAAAGATCCGGATATCTTCACCCACTGTGAAAGCTGACAAGTCTCATTTTATCGGCTTGGATGTCTAACGGCTCCCAGGAGCGGCCCTGTCCGCTTTCGCCACTCCAGCCTGTGCTGCTGCTAGCCTCACCTTCAATCCCTTAGTCTCTACCTCCAATCGCTTAGTCTCTAGCTCCATTTCCTTTTTCTTTTTTCTTTCCTCCATTTCTTCTTTCCTTTGACGTTCCATCTCCTCCCAGCATTCCACAATATCCTGGTCTTCATAAACGTTGCTTTCGATCGCGCTGATAATCTGCTGCTTTTTTTCGATTTCCCATAATCAATCCCCAATTCCTCAAATATCAAAGCTAACTCCGGTATCCGCAGCTTTTTCGAGTCCATGAATGCTCGCATTTGCGACCACAAGTCTCTCAGAAGTAAGTGGGTGTAAAGCAAGGTTCAAAATGCGAACAGCCTTCTACAATACACTTTCCTACCAGGAAGAACACCTTACGTTAAGCCTGGCAAAACTCAAGCAGAGAAGGCGATACACTCACCAAACCGAAGCAAGGACACCACGCAAAACATTCCACAGCTGCCATTCAGTTTTCGTGACCCAGGTTGCGTGTTCTAGGCCCAGTTGATTGTCGGAGCAGGAGCAAGGACGAGGCGGTGGAAACCAGAAGTGAGATGGGAAAAATTTATGCACAAAATTTACATGGTAGCGTTTTTCGTGGGAGACTGACTAGAGCAGCAGTCTCCGTTCTACCGACTCCCGACACACACTTGTCAGTTTCTATAGGTTGGAATCCCATATTTCCTAGATGAAAGGCAGGCCAGTTTTGAGGGAGTGTCTCTGTCACCTCATTTTCCCGCACTCTCACACACACGCACCAACACTGCTTGCAATCGTTGACACGCCTCTGACAGGTTCTGGCTTGAGGGTGAGGAGGTGGCCGTCTAGACGGCATAGATCACGTCAGCCGTTTGTCTCCGTGTAGGTTTGCACCTGGGCTGATTCATCGGTCCCGTCATCGCCGGGCTGCATTCAGCGAGACTACTTAGCCGAAAGCTGTCCCCTTGGCTCACCACGGGAAGAAAGTAAAAAATGTACACCCGCTCTCCGTAGCGAGGCTCGACACTTGAAGGGATCGGAATTTGTTGGTTGACGTGTTGGCTGGACTCTTGATAATTGGCGCCGCGTGACGAACAAGCCTTTGGCCTGCCGGTGCCAGGTGCAGTATCGTCTCACACGCGGCGATGTTGGGAGCTCATAGCCAGGCGGTCTTCGTCGCTCGTCCAATCACAATAGTGTTATCGAGATTGTGGTGTGCATTGATAGTATCCACACGCCGATGGATGAAGAAACAGCTGTAACAGAGCCATCAGAATGGCTGTGGCAATTTTTACTGTAGCATGCACAGATGTGCTCAAGGGCGAAGTATTTAAGTGTGCGTCCTGGTGTGTAGGCTTGTCTTTTGATGCCAGGTATACTTGTGCAAATTTGCCATGAAGCGAACCTCCAAGATAGGAAAGATGACGGTACTGCGCGTTGATACTGAGCAGGCAGCAATGGGAGAGGACTGTCATACTTTGCTCTGGAAATGGATGGGTAGGTTCAAGTGCAAAACGCAGCTGGGCACGAAGGAGCTCCTGCGGTATCAGCAAGGTTACAGATGAACGTCTGCTCTCGGCCAGAGTACCCACTGTGGAGGTGTTCTTTGAAAGACCAAGGCACTCTCTCAAAGCTTTGACCTGCATGTCTTCAAGTAGTTTTATGCTTGCCTGCGAGAAGCCTTGAAGAACAGGGAGGCTATAACGCAGAAAGCCTTCGCAAAGTGCTCCAGAAAGTCGTAATAAGGAGTCGGTAGAGCAGCCTCTTCTAGTTGTTGAGAGCATGCGGAATATAGATACATATGAGGAGAGTTTGATCTTAAGTTGTTGAACATATGGTGACCATGAAAGAGACTTATCAAAGGTCACATCAAGAACGTTTTGGTGGCTGACGCAGGGTATAGGAGTGCTAGCAACGTTTAGTACGTAACGAGAGAGATCATGCCGTGAAAATGAAATTGCTGCGCATTTTTTGAGAGATATAACAAGACCTCTCTTGTTTAAGAATAATGTAATACCATTTATTGCTTTCTGGAGTCGAGCATGCACAATGCTCCTGTTTCTTCCGGTGCACCATATACAGACGTAATGTGCGTAGAAGGAGATTTCAACAGTCGGTGTCAAGGAACTGTCCAAACTAAGAAGAGAGATATTGAAGAGGGTTGGACTTAAAATCTCTCCCTGAAGAATGCTACAAGGCATATGATGTAGGGACCTGTCACCTTGATCCGTTCACATGTACGATGAGATGAAGATAATCAGACAGCCAGTTATACATTACTCCACCAATACCATTCGAACGTAAAGCTGAATAAATCGCCTCATACGGGACATTATCAAAAGCTCATTTAACGTCAAAGAAAGAGCAATGGTTAGAGACCGCTCAGCTTTGCTGCGTCTGACACAGTTGGCAAGAGCAATAACGTTATCAATACTGCTTCGGCCTTTTCGAAACCCAGATATTGTTGGAGGGTAAAGACCCCTATTTGTCCCAATTCGAACAGATGCTATCGTAACTGTTTACACCGATTCTGCTTGAATGTGTCATACACAAACTACTTCTTACATTAAATAAGTACACCAGCAGCCCTCTGTCCTCTTATTGTGAAGTGTGTGCAGATTTCGAACTTTAGTATCCTCCTGTCAACGGTTTAGTGCACATCGCAGGACACTGCGTAATAATTTAGGCTTAGCTAAAGACACAACCTTGCGCCTTGAAAATGTTCTGTGTCTTTGGTGCGACGGGTCGTCGGCTGCGCGAGCTACAAAGGCCTTATTAACTTTTCTCAAGGACTCAGGGTTGGTCGAGACCCTTTAAAACTCATATCTGTGTGATTATGTGCCTGTGAAAGTGTACGACAGTGATTCTTTTTTTTTCATTCATTTTCTCCTCCCCTTCAAACATTTGTCACCCTAATCCCTCAGCCCTCAATCAATAGGAGTAGCATGCTAGGCTCACCTCACCACCAG